>NC_092231.1:19058393-19065893 GCF_036320965.1 Panulirus ornatus | reverse complement strand
ATCCATACCTTCCCTCACAGTATCCATACCTTCCCTCACAGTATCTATACCTTCCCTCACAGTATCCATACCTTCCCTCACAGTATCTATACCTTCCCTCACAGTATCCATACCTTCCCTCACAGTATCCATACCTTCCCTCACAGTATCCATACCTTCCCTCACAGTATCCATACCTTCCCTCACAGTATCTATACCTTCCCTCACAGTATCCATACCTTCCCTCACAGTATCTATACCTTCCCTCACAGTATCCATACCTCATCACAATTTCCTTGCAACTGAGGGTTCAGGGCCGCATGACGTCACAAGGCTGCAGAGCCCGTTTTTTGGAGTCAGAGTGGGTTGACTTGGTATATATATATACATATATGTATATGATAATGAATTGTGAAGTCTACCTGGGAGATAGCAAATGTTTGCATTTCGTAACAATAATGTTTTCTTTTCATTTTGAGATGTGTGTCCTTTTTCCAATGATAAAAACTGTGCAGTACAAGAATATGCATTTCCTGAATCCATCGCACTTTTGTATATTTGTTGTCGATAAATTCCAAGCGACTCGTCGTGTCAGAAAAGCCTGAAATGATTTTCTTGTATGTCCTTTTCTTTAGAAATGATTGATAATAAAAGCATAAATCACATGTATACATACGTGTTTTGAGAATATTTTGGCTGATAGATATAGCATGCTTCGTCATATTTCTCTTAAGAGCCACAGGCAGCTACCCACCGTTCCCCTCTCATCATACAAGTCTTTCAGGTTTTAATTCCCGCTAAGCAGTCTCTTTACCCCTAAAATACCCTCACTGCGTTCACTGACTTTCCTCCACATTTTTTGTCCCTCTTCAACTGTTAGCTTCCCATCAACTCCTCTTGTCTCACGGCGTTCATCTCAAAGCACTAAGTCCCTTCAGGTAGTTCCGTTGTTCTCCATCATTCGTTGATCAGCGCCCATATTTGTACACAATTCCTTTCCCACCATGGCATCCGTCCCTTATCTTCCAAAGGTCACCCTTGGCTTATCTTGGAAGCGCACAGTATTTCTTATCCCCAGACGCACATCCCTCAACCTCTTGGAGCCACACAGGACATGATCTTGTTTCTTACACTACTCTTCCAACTCTTTTATTCAGCCAGCAGTCCTTCACTCGGACGAGCGTTCCTCAGCTTTCAGTAGCCCTCCACCACTTCTCTTGTCTCCTGACATCCTTTCTTTAACGTCCAATGGCTGTCTTAAGCTTGTTACTCAGCGTCCAGTGGCCGCACGCCATTCTTCTTGTCCCGCGTCATTCTTACATCTGGCCCCAGTCGTAGCCTCTTCATCTTACCCTCCAACAGTCGCCTCTTCATTCTTGCTTCCTTCATCTTCAGTTTTCATCCCTTTACCCACTTTCAACCTTAATCTTCTTCTGGCCTGGTATTCGTTCCTTTCTTCTTTCTTCTATTCACTTCTGTTCCCATCTGTCCACTACCTTCTCTCCTCTTGCTTCTGTAAGGGCGGCTTCATCTTTCATCCCGCTCACAACACCTCCTGTGTCGCTCCTCTTTTCCTCCTCACTCCGTAACCCTGCTCTCTCTTGCCATCTGACGCTCTCCTCTTTTCTCCATTACAAGCTTTTCCCTCTCTTCATCTCCGTTCTTCACGTTCATGTCCAGTTTCTTTTTTATTTGTCGCTTTGCTCCTCACACCTCTTTATTAACACTCACGAATCTTTCTCTCTCTCGGTCATTTATTCTCCCTTCGGCATTTCCTCTCCTCCGCTCTAATGTCTTCTTAACTTGCCACCGTTGTTTCAGACACAGGAAAGAGAGAATTCTTTTAAGGGAAGCAGATAAAACAGCTAGATACTGCTCGCTTTATGTCATATTAATTCCCCTCTTTTTTGCACAATTTTCTTTCCATTTCCCATCCCATAAATCACTGACGCATTTGTCCATCATTTATTCTTCCTTTTCTCCATCACACTTTTTATTCCTTCTGTCCCTACTGTTCTTGCCTCACTCCTCCTTCCCTACCCATTTCACGCTCTTGTCTCACAATTTTTTCCTTTTTCCTAGACTTCTCTCCCCTGATTAAACACTCTTCTCTTTCCCATTTGCGTTTCTGCCCCTTGCTCCGTTTTCCCCTCACCCTCTTCCTCTCGTATTCACTCTCCTTTTATACTGTAGCTGAGACGGCACGAGTAACTGAGTGCCCTAATCAAGAGCTTAAATTTTCTCTCTCTCTCTCTCTCTCTCTCTCTCTCTCTCTCTCTCTCTCTCTCTCTCTCTCTCTCTCTCTCTCTCTCTCTCTCTCTCTCTCTATCTATCTATCTATATATATATATATATATACATATATATATATATATATATATATATATATATATATATATATATATATATATATATATATATATATATATATATACATATATATATATATATATATATATATATATATATATATATATATATATATATATATATATATATATATATATATATAAGTATGAAGTCTCTTGTGGATGAAAGAGCTTGGGAAGTGAGTCAGTTGTTGTTCACTGATGATACAGCGCTGGTGGCTGATTCATGTGAGAAACTGCAGAAGCTGGTGACTGAGTTTGGTAAAGTGTGTGAAAGAAGAAAGCTAAGAGTAAATGTGAATAAGAGCAAGGTTATTAGGTACAGTAGGGTTGAGGGTCAAGTCAATTGGAAGGTAAGTTTGAATGGAGAAAAACTGGAGGAGGTAAAGTTTTTAGATATCTGGGAGTGGATCTGGCAGCGGATGGAACCATGGAAGCGGAAGTGAATTATAGGGTGGGGGAGGGGGCGAAAATCCTGGGAGCCTTGAAGAATGTGTGGAAGTCGAGAACATTATCTCGGAAAGCAAAAATGGGTAAGTTTGAAGGAATAGTGGTTCCAACAATGTTGTATGGTTGCGAGGCGTGGACTATGGATAGAGTTGTGCGCAGGAGGGTAGATGTGCTGGAAATGAGATGTTTGAGGACAATGTGTGGTGTGAGGTGGTTTGATCGAGTAAGTAATGTAAGGGTAAGAGAGATGTGTGGAAATAAAAAGAGCGTGGTTGAGAGAGCAGAAGAGGGTGTTTTGAAATGGTTTGGGCACATGGAGAGAATGAGTGAGGAAAGATTGACCAAGAAGATATATGTGTCGGAGGTGGAGGGAACGAGGAGAAGTGGGAGACCAAATTGGAGGTGGAAAGATGGAGTGAAAAAGATTTTGTGTGATCGGGGCCTGAACATGCAGGAGGGTGAAAGGCGGGCAAGGAATAGAGTGAATTGGATCGATGTGGTATACCGGGGTTGACGTGCTGTCAGTGGATTGAATCAGGGCATGTGAAGCGTCTGGGGTAAACCATGGAAAGTTCTGTGGGGCCTGGATGTGGAAAGGGAGCTGTGGTTTCGGGCATTATTGCATGCCAGCTAGTGACTGAGTGTGAATGAATGGGGCCTTTGTTGTCTTTTCCTAGTGCTACCTCGCACACATGAGGGGGAAGGGGGATGGTATTCCATGTGTGGCGAAGTGGCGATGGGAATGAATAAAGGCAGACAGTGTGAATTGTGTGCATGGGTATATATGTATGTGTCTGTGTGTGTATATATATGTGTACATTGAGATGTATAGGTATGTATATTTGCGTGTGTGGACGTGTATGTATATACATTGTGTATGGGGGTGGGTTGGGCCATTTCTTTCGTCTGTTTCCTTGCGCTACCTCGCAAACGCGGGAGACAGCGACAAAGCAAAAAAAAAAAGTATATATATATATATATATATATATATATATATATATATATATATATATATATATATATATATATATATATAAGAATATATGTATATATATATATCCTACCCTAAGCCAGGTACCCACTTTATCTACCAGCCCCAAGGGGAAGACGAACAGCTGGGGGAATTACAGGTCCATTGCCACGCTTAGGATTCGAACCCTCATCTTGCTATTTTTTTTTTTCCTTTCACTATCTTAATCCTCTCCCCTTTCATGTTTTTCTTTGAATTTCTCTTCCCCTCTCCTTTTCACGCTTTCCCGTCACCTTCCTCGTCTGCTTCCCCTCCACCGAGTGCTGTATGCCCTCCCTACAAATATCTAGTACTTCTGTCTTCTTATATACATCCTCTGCTCCTGTTTATTCTCCATTCAGCCGTAAGAATTGCCATACTTTATATGTGGTTCCGATCAGGCCACTGACGTCTGACACCACATACATAGTACGAGAGAATTCAGCCGCAGGGCTGTGGTCCACAGATGTAGAACTGGGGTCCTCAGCCCTAACCAAGCAGGGTGGTGCATGACAGGGACGCCTATATCCCCTACATTAAGCTTAATGCCTTGATTCCCTCTACACCTGAGCAGGCAGGTACTGAGGAAACGTTATGGAGAAAAAAGAGGGAAGGATTTTATAGCATTTATGGATCTGGGAAAGGGATATGGATAAGTTAGTAGGAGAGGATTTTTAGGAGGGTTTGACCCTTCATATTCTTCACGTAAGAGTTGTGAACGCATTTTGAGAACCGTTCCCAGCGTGCGAAGTACGTGAGAAGAAATGGTGTTAAAACTGAGTGGCTTTAAGATAAGCGCTAGGAGTGTCCAAGCTTGTTTTTTTTTTATCTCGACGTGGTATTATAAGTTCGTTCTTACTTAATGGGACTTTAGTATGTGAGACGGAAAGTAGATGTGGGTGACTTCTGCACATTGCTGAACAATAGCGCCATAGAATGGAAGCCACCACAGCAATCGTATGCAGATAATGCTGTTCCAGTGGATATTTCAGAGGGGCTGGTGTGTGTGTGTGTGTGTGTGTGTGTGTGTGTAGTACATGGAAGTAAAGTTATGGTGCACATATACCAGGTTAGAGACCTGCACGAGTTCGAATACTTTGGGCAACACTCGTTCCGCGACTGAGTACTGGAAGAATGGTTGTCGGGAAAGAAGGAAATATTAGAGATAACCAGAAACATAAAGGTTGATGAATCAACAACTGATGAATTTAGCAGGAAAGTGGAGTGACACCGACAGTGGTTAGTAGACTAGTGAAGGAGGAGGTTAGTGGCCTCACATCACTGGTATATGAACCGGATAAAAGCTTTTTATCGCCTCGTGGTCCAGTGGTTAGCATATCGGCCTCCCACGCGTTAGAACCGGGTTCGAATCCCCTTCGCCCATAACTAAATCGTTATCATATGTATAAGTATATGTTGTTAATTATTCATTTATTAATTACCTTGTTTTTTCGATCATAAACTTTTATTTTCCTCAACAGAATTCACAGTTTATTTCACAAAAAAGAAAAAATGAAAATACATTCTGCAACATTTTATAGTGTTAATATGATTTTAACAAAATTGATTATAGAACAGAGTCTTTTTTTGAACATGCATATCTGGGGAACTCTTCTGTGGCAATGACGAAGCAATCGAGTGTATAGATATTTAACATCTCAGTCCCTTGAGCTCAACGTCTGGTTGGGATTGGATCCTGCAATGTTGCCTCCCTAACCAAGTCATGCTCTCACGAGTGGGTTTAGAATGCTTGGGTATGAACACTTCCCTTCTAGCGGTGGTGTGGGCCAAGAGCTACATAAAGGCTGGGTTAATCAAGAAGTATTGTCACTTGCCAAACAGCAGGACACTATTCTGGTGCTCCGGAATAACAAGATTTGCTTTTCATTACTATAACTGCTTATTGTCCATTTCCGGGTGCATTACCCATTCTCTTGACTCAATAGTCAAGTGGTAACTTCTTGTGTAGGAAACATTCCAAAATGTAGTGAAAGCTGGGTGCACTTTACTAAGTTCCTAGCGACAGTTTCTTGATGATCAGGTAGTCTAATCGCTTTGGCAACGAAGAAAATCTACAAATTTGTGCAACATTGTCGTAATAGTAATGATAATAATGATAATAGTGATGATGATAATAATAATAATGATAATAATAACGATTATAGTAATAATGATAATAATAATAATAATAATAATAATAATAATCATGATAATGATGATAATGATAATTATAATGACGATAATTATTGTAATGATAATGATAGTTAAAACCTTACCAAAGGAAGGGAAGCAAGATGATAATTAGACTATTTTGTGGCAGGGCTTTCAATCTGGGAACTCCATTAACTGTAATGAGTACACTTCCCTTGCCTCAAGTTATTACCGTGTTCATCTGTTATGTAAGCAAAGGTGGAGCCTGCAGAGGCTGTAGACATGTGTGGGAGGCAGCTTTAAGAACCACTCGCTCCATGATCAACACTCAAGTATTCCAGGGTTTGCTTTGATGTTATCACAAGATCTGTCTGAGGGAATATCTGATGCTTTCTCTCTCTCTCTCTCTGTCTCTCTTTCTCACCTTCATACACTCTTTCATATTCCCTCTCTCTCTCTCTCTCTCTCTCTCTCTCTCTCTCTCTCTCTCTCTCTCTCTCTCTCTCTCTCTCTCTCTCTCTCTCTCTCTCCATTCCTTTTATTGTATTCTTATGGTGTAGCTTGATAAGTGCACTCCTTTTCTTCAAACTCATCTTGTGTAGATCACCGTAATTTGTCATCGGTCATCATTGCTGTATAAATGAGCATCACCTCAAAATGAGTATGTTTTGATAACACGTACATTTGTCATAGGTCTTTGCTCCATATGTTTTCTTATGGTTTTTTATCTCAAAATAATGTCTGCTTATACTTACGGGCGTTTAACTAGTGCCCGGAACCACCTTCCACACACCGTATCGGCATTGCTGGCTTTATATCTTGCTTAATTTAAACCATACTATGGGTCTAGTCTAAATATTTTAACCTTACAAAGCCATAGGTATGCATTTTCCTGTTGGTCTCTGTCCTTCGCTGGAGTCTTTCGTGATATATATATATATATATATATATATATATATATATATATATATATATATATATATATATATATATATATTTTTTTTTTGTCGCTGTCTCCCGCGTTTGCGAGGTAGCGCAAGGAAACAGACGAAAGAAATGGCCCAACCCACCCCCATACACATGTATATACATACGACCACACACGCAAATATACATAACTACACAGCTTTCCATGGTTTACCCCAGACGCTTCACATGCCCTGATTCAATCCACTGACAGCACGTCAACCCCGGTATACCACATCGATCCAATTCACTCTATTCCTTGCCCTCCTTTCACCCTCCTGCATGTTCAGGCCCCGATCACGCAAAATCTTTTTCACTCCATCTTTCCACCTCCAGTTTGGTCTCCCACTTCTCCTCGTTCCCTCCACCTCCGACACATATATCCTCTTGGTCAATCTCTCCTCACTCATTCTCTCCATGTGCCCAAACCATTTCAAAACACCCTCTTCTGCTCTCTCAAACACGCTCTTTTTATTTCCACACATCTCTCTTACCCTTACGTTACTCACTCGATCAAACCACCTCACACCACACATTGTCCTCAAACATCTCATTTCCAGCACATCCATCCTCCTG
>NC_092231.1:19033393-19053393 GCF_036320965.1 Panulirus ornatus | reverse complement strand
ATAGCTTCCTATCAAAGCGGGGAACTTGTGGCGAGATAGCGATCTGCATACAGTCGTAATGCTTCCGCTACATTACCACCTGCTGTCCCTTATGTGAGGTGTATATCTTTACATTCACCATTTGTGTACCCGTTCATATCCCATAGGATACGGCACCTGAATCTAACACAAACGAGATTAACTGATATCGCTCTCATCATTTCAGGAAGGGATTAATGGGAAGTATCCACAAAATCGCCGAACCTAATCTAGGAATTAACTAGACTCACCCTTGGTGGTGGTCTGCCTTGATGCCGTGATAGAATTGGAAGTGTTCTTCGGCTTAAGCCATCCAGACCACAATAACACTCCTGCTTCCCCGCTCTCTCCCTTGCCTTAAACTACCGCAACCTGACATTCCCTCTTTCGGTCATACAGACACTGCATTTACCTCACCTGTAGCATCGGACATTCACTGTCATAATGCAAAGGTATCTCTCTCTCTATAGCATTATGTGTGTCAATGTAAACGCAAACTAACCTGACAGCTTTTAAGTGCTGTAACTATGACTCTGTGGGGGCTAAGTCCTCCCCTAAAGCGCAGGTTCATTCTTGAGACAATCATGAATAAGGCAAAATGTCGAGTGACAAAAATGTCGAAACCCCCATTGTATGCTAGTAGTTACATGCACTTGAAGGAGGTGAGAGTGGAGTGAATTAACCGTAGAATTATGGTTAAACTTTTGCATATACTACTACAATATTACAGTTAATGCTCACAACTTCCTTCCTTCTTCTTTAATGCATGCGTCAGCGCGTCGTCGCACCACTGATTGTCCGACGTGCCCCAACATACCTGGAGCATCTCCAATCCTTTAACAGTTGTCACGAACTCTTGGCCACAATTCACATCGCGCTCTGACCTCTGAAGCATAAGATCTTGAAATGACTTTACGTGTAGAAGTGATCGCCGTGGCCACGGAATGGGACTGTCGCGCCCCATCCACCTTGTGGGGTATCACTGAGGTATTCCCTTATCACACCCGCCAAATCGACCAGCCCGGAAGGGAGGATGAACACCTGGGTTGGGTGTAGACCGACTGCCATATCAAGGTTTCGAACCCATGTGAGTCCTACCCCGGGGTGGCCCATGGAGAATGTTGGTTGATAACGCTAACCACCACACCACGGAGGCCCTTGTGTGTCTGTGTGTGTGTGTGTGTGTAGCAATTGTATGTTGGTGGGTGCTTATGTTTTGAGTCTTATGTGAGCGACTAGTGTTCCAGTGAACGTTTTTATCCATCGTCTTTATGATTTGTGAAGAGAGGACGTAACCATCTTCAAAAGACTCGGTCGATATCTCAAAAAATAAATCTTAAGAAGTGAAAAATTGTCTCCAATTGTCTCCTCCGTAAGAGATTTCACAGTACGTTCAGACTTGTAGTGGTTCGTTAAACCACATTTCCGTCACAACCAAGAAGTAGATCACTCAGCAACGTACGCTTGAGACGAATGTTGTTAAATGTTTGAAAAGAACACGACCTCACCGTAACCTTATACTGCCCCTTCCGGTGAAGAGAGAGAGAGAGAGAGAGAGAGAGAGAGAGAGAGAGAGAGAGAGAGAGAGAGAGAGATAACAAGGTATTCTGTCGTGCGGTGCGCCATTGCACCAAATTATTTCCGTCTTGGGAATCTGATGCTGACCAAGCTTGCTGTTAACAGCTGTGTTGGAAGCCTTCCCCATGTACAAGTGGACTCATGTTTTCTCGGTATTCGAGGATGTTTGCAGAGATTCAACCGTCTCAGTCCTTTCTAGCCTCAGCCAAGTATTTCTAGCCTTAGCCAAATCTTTGGAACGTGATTTGACCCAAACGAATTTGTATCTATGTGATGGTAAGGCCGTTGTGTTTGCCACTTGCTACAGTACTTATGTTCGTCCGTTTTCTCACGTCTTTCAATATATATATATATATATATATATATATATATATATATATATATATATATATATATATATATATATGTTTGTGTGTGTGTGTGTGTGTGTTTGTTTGCGTTCTTCTTTCAGTATACATATCAAAGATAACACCCTGATAAGATCTGATAAGACTCTATAAGCATCACCCTCTGTGATATCTTAACGATGTTCAACACAGGAAAAGAAAGTACGAAGTGGCGTTAATGCAGCCTGAGGTGAGTTAGAAGACGTTCTTGCACTGGAGTGGTAAATCATAAGGTCTCATTTTTCAAACGTTCTTGATGGAGTGATGAATATGAAAATGTCTCATTTTCCATTCCTTGTAGTCACCTTCCTCTACCGCATGAGGACACCAGCCAACGTCGTGTGCCGTAGTCCTGAGCTTGCCCAAAAGTCTGTAGAACCACATGCATACAAACTACCCCCCAACACAGACACACACACACACACACACACACACACACACACACACACTCGCGCTCTCACTACAGTCAACAATCCCCTAAACTTTCCTCCTGCTTACCTCCAGCCTGGGTTACACCTGCAGGAAGACACGGACTCGCGACACAGCCACAGCATCTAGGAGTATTCCTGCATGCATTTGTTGGCTCGCCTTAGGGACAACATCCAGCGGTCTCTTGCACTCCCCAACTTTTCCAAGTTTGGTCACTACAAGCACGAGAGATCAGCACACACACACACACACACACACACACACACACACACACACACACACACACACACACACACACATCCACCAAAGCTTTGGATGTTGACTCCCATCACGCGTTTGCTCCATCAAAACTTTCTTCAGTCTTAACTCACGAGGAAACTCCTCATCTTAGTGGTTCTTGTGCCTGCTGGTTTTTTTTTTTTTTTTTTTTTTTTTTTTTTGAGTTTTCGTGTCTCCTTGTTTCTTTCCTGTCTCTTCCAAGTTTTTTCTCTCTTGCTCTTCCTCTCCTCTCCTCTCCTCTCCTCTCCTCTCCTCTCCTCTCCTCTCCTCTCCTCTCTCTCTCTCTCTCTCTCTCTCTCTCTCTCTCTCTCTCTCTCTCTCTATCTATCTATCTCTCACTGCATTATCTCATTTCTGCTGCTTCATCCTATCTTGTACCATCTAAAATCAGAACACTGATCATTGATATAGTGTCCTCAATTACGCCAATGAACTTGGATAGATTTATGTTTATTGACCGTCTATACTTATTGTCTGGTCTAATGAATTTTCGCATGCAACGTGCAGCTTTCATAGTTCAGAGTCATTTGCTAGCAAGGAGACTTTTCCTCTGTGAACGTCTCTGGTTTACAGCAACTCTAGATACATGATGATGTATCCTCGTTGTGCCGAAATCAACACTCTAATGACTTCTCCAAACCCTTGGGGTGACCATAACAGTGGAGCTTACTTCAGCCGTGTTCAGCATGTGGATGGCTGATTGGTAGTGTGTTCTGTGGAAAGTGGCAGGTCAGCCAGCCATTGAGCCCTTCATTTCGTGGGCAAATGGTTGCGTGGTTCGGTCAGGTGTTCCAAACAGACCCCGGGGAAGTTGGCACCAGTTTTGTTTCTGCTTCCTCTCACACCCCGCCATAGGAGATTTGGTAAACTCATGACGTAACACTTGCGGTCGCATGAAATTGCCAGTTTGAGTGGTGTGATATGGTCCCCAGGGTTCTGGGGACCATGGGTAAGAACAGTCATCCGTTAAAGGGGAAAAAAAAAAAAAAAAAAAATATATATATATATATATATATATATATATATATATATATATATATATATATATATATATATGTGTGTGTGTGTGTGTGTGTGTGTGTGTGTGTGTGTGTGTGTGTGTGTGTGTGTCCCTCTATCCCCCTTTAATGTGTCTGGGATGAATGTGGGTCAGTGAGATTCTCAATGTTGTTATGTGACCCTAGAAGTGGAGAGAATCAGTGGCACAGACACACTAGATGTGTCACTTTTGTGGAATTATTATGATTATCATCAAGTTAGAGAGTCTGTGTATCATTTAGTTTACTGGTGTAATATCATTCCACTGTTGATGGCTATGTTGAGAAGCGATTGCCTAAGTGACTATCTGCCCACAACTGGTAGATGTGTGGTATCATCAATTGGTTGTAGTGGTGGGAGAGTTTTATCAAACAAGCCATCTGACGGATCCTTTACGATTCCATGTATGAAATGGACGTATTGTAACTGGTGCAGTATCTTGTACTGAATGTATTCTAGGTTACTTAAACTATTATCGTGGGCTTCTTCATTTTACTAGCTAGCGATGGAAGTCATGTAACAGAGACGAGTAAGAAGTTCTAGTGGAAGCGCACATGGCTCTTTTTGGCAGAATGTTATCCGTTGACACGACAAGTTGCTTCTGGCTGTTTGTGTCAGTCACCTCTCCTTACCAGTTTAGGAGACGATGGTGATGAGTCAGTTGCTGTTTGCTGATGCTACGGCTCTGATGGCAAATTCGAAAGAGTAACTGACAGAAGCTTGTATAGGAGTTTAGGAGAATGTGAAGAAAATTAGGGGTCTTAATTTTAGTAGTAGTGAGAGGCAGGTTGGATGGAGTGTGAATTTTGAATGGAGAGATATTGAAAGAATTGAGCCGCTCTGGATACCTGGAATTAGATAAATGAATGAGGCAGTGGATGGAATCATGGAAGCAGAAATAAGCCATAGGGTAAGAGAGAGGGATGGGGTCCAGGGTGTACTGAGGTGTGTGAGAAAAGAGAGGATACTGCCTGAGGGCAAATATAAAGAGGAATATAAAGGAATAAGAATACGAATGAATTCAAACAGCAAACAGACCACTGGGCACTTTCGAGGCTATATGTGATTGTGAAAGATATCATAAACTCACAAATAAGTGTGCTAAAAGTGACTAGGTATACAGAGAGTTCATAGAGAATAACCTGCAAATTGTTAGTGTAACTAAGGAGTCACAGATGATGTAAGTCGTGAACGAGAGGCGAAATATTTATTAAGTCTGTTCTTAAAGGTATTGATAATATTATTTTGAATTAGCTTATAGCTCCATATGTTGACGCTCCTTATGAAGAAAAATTACTTCGCTTCTTTCATTCGAGTTTGTATCCATTGTGACGAGTGAAATCAGACGCATCAACTCTTGAATAACTTGATAGATTAAGATTATCAAAGCCTTTTGATACTTCTGAATACGCGTATTAGATCACCTCTTTGCTTTCTCTTTTGGAAGCTAAATAGATTCAAGTCGTTTAATCTGTCCTGTATATGTTTTAAGGTGCTGTGACCAAAATTGAACACAATATTCAAGATAGGGACGAACCATTAAATTGTAAAGTTTTAAGAATGGTTTCCCTGAACTGAAATTCGAAGGCCGTACCTATGAATCCAACAATTTTGTTCGCTCTTTTCACTGCTTCTGTGCACTGCTTACTATGTTGTAGGTCACTAGAGGTTATTGCACCGGTCTTTTTCTTCATTTAGCTGTTGCAGTTCAACAGGATTCGTATCGTAGCCTGCCTTTCGTTTTGCTACAGATATGAAAAACTTTACACTTACGGATATTAAAATTCATTTGCCACCTATGAACGCAGTCCGTTAGTTTACCTGTGTCAGTTTGAAGCTGTAGACGTCCAATTTCACTTTTAGATTTATTTCCCAGCTTTGTATCATCAGCGAATTCTGATATTTTGCAATGCAGCCCATTGTCAACATCCCTGGAGGGGAGGATGCTATTTCATGTGTGGCGGGGTGACGACAGGAATGGATGAAGGCAGCGAGTATGAATATGTACATGTTTATATATGTATATGGCTATGTATATGCATGTATACGTTGAGATGTATATGTGGGTGTATGGGCGTTTATGTATATACATGTGTATGTGGGTGGATTGGGCCATTCGTCGTGTGTTTCCTTACGCTGCCTTGCAGACGCGGGAGACGGCGATCAAGTATAAAAAGATAATATATATATATATATATATATATATATATATATATATATATATATATATATATATATATATATATATACTATTCGCCATTTCCCGCATTAACGAAGTAGCGTTAAGAACAGAGGACTGGGCCTTTGAGGGAATATCCTCACCAGGCCCCCGTCTCTGTTCCTTCTTTTGGAAAATTAAAAAAAAAAAAAAATGAGGGGAGATTTCCAGCCCCCCGCTCCCTTCCCTTTTAGTCGACTTCTACGACACGCAGGGAATACGTGGGAAGTATTCTTTCTCCCCTATCCCCAGGGATGGGATGATATATATATATATATATATATATATATATATATATATATATATATATATATATATATATATATATATATATATATATATATATATACAGCCAGTTTACCAATTTATCCACCGAAGTACATCCCCATTACTACCATATAACATACTTTTTTGCTAGTAACCTTCAATGCAGAACCTTATCGAATGCTTTTTGAAAGTCTAGATGGCTAACATCAACTGCATTACTTCCGTCATACCTGTTGATTGCGTTATAAAATAAGTCAAACAAACTACTCAGACATGAGCGATTTCGTGGAAAACCATGTTGATTGGTGATGCACGGACAGCATATCTTCTGCCCTTGTTTGCAGGCTTCGTTAGCCATGTAAACCAAGTCAAATTGGACTTTATTGGTACTTGATTTGGGAAATTTGATCACTCTGGTGACTACAACCCAAGTCTGATTATTTTCTGTGTTGCTTTTGATATCTTCTGTGTCGTATTTCTGAAGGGATCTGATTGATCAACGGTAGTGGATATCCAGGGGGGCGTTGGGCAGTGACTATCTTCCGTCTTTTTGGACTTGGGTGACATCATTGTTGTGGATGGTTTCATATGAAGAGGTTCGCCTCTCTGTAGCTGTTATGTCTCTGGAAGAAAATCTACTTTTTTTTTTATTTTAGGATCTTTAGTAGTTCTGTTATGCTCTCCTGTAGGATTTTCCATCGATAGGGTCATCAACACATATGAATTTTATCTTTGCCTTCATTCGGGTTACTCTGTCTGGTAAGTGAGGTGATCCTACTTCGGCTTAAGGTGTCCCCATCATAGACCTACTGCAGGAGGAAGTAGACTGGTGCTAGGGTGGCCCAAAATATCGTGAACAATTTTAAAAAAAAATCACACATGCTGTGTACTTCAGGGTAGAGAGTGATGGCTAAAGAACAAGAAGAGGGTAATTGCCTCAGGCTAGAACAGTCTGGGGGAGAGGAGTAGGCTTGGCGTAGGAAGGAGAGAGCCGCAGGCGTCCGCTTTCTACCACTGCCGGTGAGAGAGTCTACCTTCCATTCACTCTTTTCATTCCCCTCTCCCACCCTATGGCTAACTTCAGCCTCCGTGATTCCATCTACTGCCATATTCACTCAAAGGCGCCTAAAGCCTCTACACTTGCCCCAGGTTCTTCCCCTTAAAACTCACACTCATCCCACCCTGTCTCGCTCCCTTGCTTCACCTCATTATTCTTCATTTTCTCTCCATTAACTCTCAGTATCCTACTTTCACACAGTCCCCCAAACTCTTTCACCAACTTCTGGAGTATCTCTCTCGAGTCAGCCATCAGAGCTGTGTCATCTGCAGCCAGCACGTGACTCACCTCCAAGGTCTCCTCCCCTCCCTGGCATACTGAAGACTTACACTCCCTCCAAGACCCTTGCATTCACTTCCATGACCACTGCGTTCATGAAGAGACTGAACAGCCGTGATGACATTACTCACCCATACTCATGTACATCCACTCACCCTCCTCCCTTGCTAACCGAGGCACACACACTACTCTCCCAATAAATGCTCTTCACTACATATAGCACCCTTCATCTCACGCCATATATCCGTAACACCTGCCATATGGTATCTCTTTCATCTCTGTAATACACTTTTACTAGATTAAAAAATGTCACGTGCAAAACCCTCTTTTTTTTTTTTCCAATTTTTCTTTCTTCATGTTGATTCTTGAAATCAGACAGCTGGACCACACATCCTCTACCATGCCTAAAACCACAGTCTTCCCTCTTCGCTTCCCACCTCCCCAGTCTGATGCTCTGAGCATGTCACCTTCCTCCCAGTGATCACACTCCCGTTTATCATACCAGCGATACTGAACAAACTAATATCTATGTGCTTCGAGCTCTCACTCTTGTCATCCTTACCTCTACAGTATATGATGGTATCATGGAGACAGTAAGACACATGCTCTTGGACCATGCAGCCGAAAGGACGAAACTAACTAACGCTGTCACCTCGTTCTGAGAAACTCAACCACAGCTTCATTCCCCCCTGCAAAAGGCATAGTCGCCCTCATTTCATCTTAGGCAAGGCTCTTCACCAGGTCATTCACCAAGACTCTTTCCTTTTCTGCATACCACTACCTCTCAAACAACCCACTTCCGCCAAACAGTTATCTAAGAACATTTGACATTAGTCCACAACACTTGCACTATCGCTTCAATTTTTTTTTTTCCTGTTAACATTTCCTTCTCTGAAAGGCATGCACGGGATTGAGTAATTTGGAACGATGTGGTACACTGGTATATGTGGTATGCTGTGGACTGAACCAGGGCATATGAAGCGTCCGGGATAAACCATGGAAAGGTTTGTAGGTCCTGGTTTTAGACAGCTAGTTGTGGTTTCCTTGCATTGCACAAGACAGCTAGAAAATGGATGTGAGCGGATGCGGCCTTTCTTCCTTGGTTTCCGGCGCTAATTCGCTAACGTGGGACATGGCGATCAAGTTGCATATATATAATATATATATATATAGAAAAGCAAATGGATTTGTATGTAGCATTTATGGATCTGGAGAAGGCATATGATAGAGTTGATAGAGATGCTCTGTGGAAGGTATTAAGAATATATGGTGTGGGAGGCAAGTTGTTAGAAGCAGTGAAAAGTTTTTATCGAGGATGTAAGGCATGTGTACGTGTAGGAAGAGAGGAAAGTGATTGGTTCTCAGTGAATGTAGGTTTGCGGCAGGGGTGTGTGATGTCTCCATGGTTGTTTAATTTGTTTATGGATGGGGTTGTAAGGGAGGTAAATGCAAGAGTCCTGGAAAGAGGGGCAAGTATGAAGTCTGTTGGGGATGAGAGAGCTTGGGAAGTGAGTCAGTTGTTGTTCGCTGATGATACAGCGCTGGTGGCTGATTCATGTGAGAAACTGCAGAAGCTGGTGACTGAGTTTGGTAAAGTGTGTGGAAGAAGAAAGTTGAGAGTAAATGTGAATAAGAGCAAGGTTATTAGGTACAGTAGGGGTGAGGGTCAAGTCAATTGGGAGGTGAGTTTGAATGGAGAAAAACTGGAGGAAGTGAAGTGTTTTAGATATCTGGGAGTGGATCTGTCAGCGGATGGAACCATGGAAGCGGAAGTGGATCATAGGGTGGGGGAGGGGGCGAAAATTTTGGGAGCCTTGAAAAATGTGTGGAAGTCGAGAACACTATCTCGGAAAGCAAAAATGGGTATGTTTGAGGGAATAGTGGTTCCAACAATGTTGTATGGTTGCGAGGCGTGGGCTATGGATAGAGATGTGCGCAGGAGGATGGATGTGCTGGAAATGAGATGTTTGAGGACAATGTGTGGTGTGAGGTGGTTTGATCGAGTAAGTAACGTAAGGGTAAGAGAGATGTGTGGAAATAAAAAGAGCGTGGTTGAGAGAGCAGAAGAGGGTGTTTTGAAATGGTTTGGGCACATGGAGAGAATGAGTGAGGAGAGATTGACCAAGAGGATATATGTGTCGGAGGTGGAGGGAACGAGGAGAAGAGGGAGACCAAATTGGAGGTGGAAAGATGGAGTGAAAAAGATTTTGTGTGATCGGGGCCTGAACATGCAGGAGGGTGAAAGGAGGGCAAGAAATAGAGTGAATTGGAGTCATGTGGTATACAGGGGTTGACGTGCTGTCAGTGGATTGAAGCAAGGCATGTGAAGCGTCTGGGGTAAACCATGGAAAGCTGTGTAGGTATGTATATTTGCGTGTGTGGACGTGTGTATGTACATGTGTATGGGGGGGGGGGGTTGGGCCATTTCTTTCGTCTGTTTCCTTGCGCTACCTCGCAAACGCGGGAGACAGCGACAAAGTATAAAAAAAAAAAAAAAAAAAAAAAAAAAAAAATATGATCCCTAGGGATAGGGGAGAAAGAATACTTCCCACGTATTCCCTGCGTGTCGAAGAAGGCGACTGAAAGAGGAGGGAGCGGGGAGCTGGAAATCCTCCCCTCTCGTTTTTTTTTATTTTCCAAAAGAAGGAACAGAGAAGGGGGCCAGGTGAGGATATTCCCTCAAAGGCTCAGTCCTCTGTTCTTAACGCTACCTCGCTAAAGCGAGAATATGTGCTGTTTTCGATCACATTTGTATGGATGGCTTCTGGTAGTATGGTTGGCACCTTGCCTGTTGTAGAATTTTCCATCACATTGCCAAAACTAAGCTGTTTACAAATTACAGCTTCAGTAAAGCTCTCCAGTGCATGAAGACTTTCACGAATATTCATGTTGGAAATCTTTGCTTAACGAAAGAAGATTCGATGACATTTCTCTTGATGACAGACTTACCAAGTTAACCAGGGCAGCATTGGTTCATGCAATACCATGATCATTTTTATCTTTTCTAGCAAAATTGAAAATGGCATTGAAAATCTGGCTTGGCTTTACATAACATATATGTTGCATAAGTCTAACAGGAGGAACCTTATGTCTGTCCTGTCCTCTATAAAACATGTTACAGCTTTAGCAAGGCATTCTGTAAACGTTGTATGCAGACATTTGTGATAATTTTTTTGATTAGAAGATTTTTTTTAACTGTCCTTGCGTTGTTGAAGGCTCCATTCACATTCAAGGCTTTCAATAATAGGTGGGATATTAATGTAAAATCATCACTGTAGGAAATAACTAAAAAGAATCATGATATGAGGAGTTGGGTTTAACCGTATAAAATGATTTCTTAGCCAGATTAAGAGATCTGAGAGCCTTTAAACTTAAACCAAGTTAGACGATATTTTCAAACTTTTCGTCCATGAATTCAAACTCAGACCTACCTGTACATTTACTGATTGTTTAACTGTATCATGATGTGGAGAGTGAAAATTTATATATCAATATACATTGGAAGGTTTTCTTTAAATGCTGAACATAAACGTGACACGGACTATGAACTAAACAACCCAGGAATGGTAAAATAAAATCATTTTCAATTCCATAGTCAATTTGATTGAGAGTACTAAATTGTTAAGCAGAGGAAGAAATATTTTTAGATTTTCCCTGGTTGGACAGAGACATAGTACATCATTTGCATATCTAAAGCAGACTGCATTATTGGGTAAGATATACTTCAGGAACTTCTCAAAATACTGGGGAAAGATGATTACACATTGCTATACCAAGCTTTTTGAGCATGATTTTAACTAAATTCAAATGTGTAGCATTTCATACACGGTTTCATCAGTTCTACAAACACCGAACTTAAAAACAGGTAAATTAAGATTCTCCAAAGAATCCACAAGGTATATGTAATAGGTTGTCGCATGGAACTCTTGTAAACAATGATTCCATATCAAAACTTATAAAATTTTGACGCCGTGATTAATTTGAAGATCGTTAAATCTGTTGATTTAATCTACATTGTTCATGACACTGGAGTTTGGTATCTTACCAACTAGTGGGCTCAATAAAAATCTAGCCATTTAGATAGCTTGCACTTGATTGAGACAACTAAACCCACAATGTGTCTTCCTGGATAGTTTAGCTCATGTTTCTGTATGATTCCGCAACGAAGGGTACGATGATGAGAATCTTCCAATGAGAGAACTCATTACCTTTCAACAAGAACTCCAGTTTTTTGTTAAGACAACAGTAACTGCGTCTAGCGTATTGCTCTTATGTTTAGAGTTTGTTGTGTCGTTACTTCGATCATTAATGTTTGACCTTTAATCATCTTTGTCCATAATTACACCCACACTTGCCTTACCTGCTATATCTATACGTAATTCGCTGTATTTTTTTTCAAATTGTTAATCACGTCACTGAATCGCTTACTGATGATTTGGAGCAGCTGGTACCAACGTAGCAGCATAAACTATACCTTTACAAATGTTCATATCTTCATTAGTTAGTTTACTGTATTCTTCTAACTTACCGAATGTTCTTGTAACGTCATCACTGTCAACTTCCTCGTTTAAGCACACATATTTCATGCCGTAACCCAGGGCATTCGAAGTCGAGTAGTTTCTTAAAGAGGTTTACCACAAAGGACAGGTCTGTGTCCTTAGTCCAATTTGGGCCAATTTCCGATTCGTCCTCCTCTGAACACTGCTCCGTTCTCTCCTAAGTTTGTCGTAGCAGTAATCCAGCATATGGCTCATCCACTGTGTAGGCATAACCTTATGGATGGCTCGTTTCTTCTCTCTTTGAATGCACGAGGCTTTCCTCAATTGCAATCTTCGTTCGGTCACTTTTTTTATCAGAATGATTGGTTGAAAGTCATCAAACAGTTGACCAGACAGACATCAACATGACTCGTGGCGGAAGAATGGACCTTTTTAAGACCATGTTCATCTAGGCATCTCTGCAGAAACTGCAGTCAGACCTTAGGTTTTCCGGCCTTCAATAACAGTGTAGAATATGCAGTAACAAAAGAGGATAATCAGGGGGTGAAGGAATGTTAAAATCATCCCAGATGGAGTTGGAGGAGAAACGGGAACCAAAGGAGTTGTTTTGTCTACGAGAAAGACAGCTCTAGTACCCTCAGAACAGAAAAGTGAAGGGAAGGTAGAGCGACAGAAGTTGTTAGAGATGCCCTTAGCTAAAGACCAGAAAGACCTGTCATTGGATGACAAGGAGAGGTTATCCACTCTCCTTAATAAAGGAACGCTTCGCCTCACAGATAAAGTGCTTGCAATGATTTCCGGTAGTGATAAAAGCTGAATGGGAGCCAGAGAAAGGAGAGCTTTTCCAAGCTCGATATGCCTGAACCCCTGTTTGAATGGCCTCAGAACAGAAACGGTTGAACTATGGATTGGACGAAGATGTCTAATAGGAAGGCGGGGATAAATACTTGAACCAACCCAGATGTGAGAGCAGTACTCCATACATGGAAGGATCAGTCCCTAGTATATACGGAGTAACTGTTTGAAGAAATTTCGACATTGCATAATAACTCATTTTACCAAATTTCGTGGAATTATGTATAGCAATTAAGTTCATTCACTGAGAGTTAAGACGCCACATACGATTAGGTTACGAAATTGGTGGTCCAAGAGGAAAATGGTATGGTTCGAAAAGCCGATTGTTGGGCTTACTGTAGCGAAGTTAAAGCTCCTGCTGGTCCAAGCAAAGCTTTATCAACTATTCTATAAATATTTCAAAATAAGTCCGTAGTTTCTGCGAATAAGTGCAAAGGCGTATGAATACCACTTGGGATAGGCAAACATTTTGTGAAACACACAAGATGTGTCGCGATGTAAAATTTTGTAAAATTCTCTCAACTTACACAAAGGTTTCACTTGGTTTATCATCTGACTTTTTATTTGATGAGTAAAGATTATTTGAGCCACAAAGCCTGACATTTGAGCAGCCACCTGGGTAATATAAAGCGAAATGTTGTCGTATATATTTCTCGTATTTGCATATCTCGCCCACTAATATGCTTCGGGAGTTACTCGGTGCATTTAAAAGCATGGATATTACTCGCTCGATTTGTTCATGAAAAGTTACAACTCAGAATGTAAATTGGTCCAATAATTCATAATCACTTTTACATTCGCAACTCTGCTTCCCAAGGGGAACTGCTTTGACTTGTTAAAGTCGGCATATTGCAAAGCTTTTTCGTCGTCAACTGCGACGGTGTATTTATTTTTGAATGTTGATGTTTACTCTGTAATGATATAATGTTTATCACTAATTCTGAGCAGGGGAATACACTACACATGGCTACATTCTATGGTGCTACACCGAAGAACATTGAAGAACACCGAGCAGTATTAGAGACTGAAACCTAAAGTTATGTAGTCGTTATGTTCATCATAGATTTATATCTAAACTGTCATTCCCTGTTGTGCCTACTAATCCCCTTGTTTATACGAAAAAATTATTTCTAAACTGAGAGAGGAAAAATGGGGTTTGTGTATGGAAACATATATTGGCTGACAATGACGGTTCTGAGAACGAAGATGAATAGCAAGTTGAGATAACAAACACACCTTCAGTGCTGCAATATATATATATATATATATATATATATATATATATATATATATATATATATATATATATATATATATATATATATATATATATGGTTGTTTAATTTGTTTATGGATGGGGTTGTTAAGGAGGTGAATGCAAGAGTTTTGGAAAGAGGGGCAAGTATGAAGTCTGTTGTGGATGAGAGAGCTTGGGAAGTGAGTCAGTTGTTGTTCGCTGATGATACAGCGCTGGTGGCTGATTCATGTGAGAAACTGCAGAAGCTAGTGACTGAGTTTGGTAAAGTGTGTGAAAGAAGAAAGTTAAAAGTAAATGTGAATAAGAGCAAGGTTATTAGGTACAGTAGGGTTGAGGGTCAAGTCAATTGGGAGGTAAGTTTAAATGGAGAAAAACTGGAGGAAGTAAAGTGCTTTAGATATCTGGGAGTGGATCTGGTAGCGGATGGAACCATGGAAGCGGAAGTGAATCATAGGGTGGGGGAGGGGGCGAAAATCCTAGGAGCCTTGAAGAATGTGTGGAAGTCGAGAACATTATCTCGGAAAGCAAAAATGGGTATGTTTGAAGGAATAGTGGTTCCAACAATGTTGTATGGTTGCGAGGCGTGGGCTATGGATAGAGTTGTGCGCAGGAGGATGGATCTGTTGGAAATGAGATGTTTGAGGACAATGTGTGGTGTGAGGTGGTTTGATCGAGTAAGTAATGTAAGGGTAAGAGAGATGTGTGGAAATTAAAAGAGCGTGGTTGAGAGAGCAGAAGAGGGTGTTTTGAAATGGTTTGGGCACATGGAGAGAATAAGTGAGGAAAGATTGACCAAGAGGATATATGTGTCGGAGGTGGAGGGAACGAGGAGAAGTGGGAGACCAAATTGGAGGTGGAAAGATGGAGTGAAAAAGATTTTGTGTGATCGGGGCCTGAACATGCAGGAGGGTGAAAGGAGGGCAAGGAATAGAGTGAATTGGATCGATGTGGTATACCGGGGTTGACGTGCTGTCAGTCCTCTCCTTTTCATCATTCTTTTTATGTTAGTAATCTTAAGCTCTTTAGCACAGGTTCCCCACTAAGGTAACCAACAAAACCCTGATTGCTCCTTTCCCTTTTTTGATTGGCAAATATAACAAAAGAAAATTAGGAGCGAGAAACAGAATTTTATCTGATTCTTGTGCTTTTCTTTTTTTTCCGAAGACAATTTAATCGTTTGATCACAAAAAATACAGCAATAACTGTGAGGAACGAAGATGAATAAATCTTACGGTGTGGCGTTACTAAACTTACTTTACGTAAGATCAAACACACGACCAACAATACTTCATAAATTAGAGCATCGGTGTGACTGTTGATATTGCTTCCTTTCGATCTGCTTTCGACCACGAGACATGATTACAGCTGTAGTACATCACAGATCATGAGCGAGATCTGATTTCTAAGAACATAGTGATTTCTTGTCTCATTTCCATCGCGATGAAAAACTGTTTCTAGTGATAGAATGATGGTACGCCGCATTCAGCTTGAATCTTTTTATGCAAATATTCTCGATCATTCTGGAGTTCGCAGGACGGCATTTGGATATGATTAACCAGTTGAAGGAGACCGGAGGAAAGTGTCTCAACTGCCACAGCTTATCGATGAATCATGTAGTGGGTGAAGTTAATGCGGGCGCGACTTGCATCTCGAGCGCTCGGAGCCTAAAACAAAAGCCCATCATCGAGGCTACCCCACCGTTGCATTTGCCGACTGAACTCGCTCATTCCAGCTCCAAAATACTTTAACGCGCCATCCCCACGAGAAGTGGTGGTCAACGATTAAGAGAACAATTAATCCTTCTCCACTGAGTGGCCTTCCAGGTACCGATTGCACACACAACAGAATTGTGCACAAGAGGAAACATTTGTTGTTTCCTCCACCTGAAGTGCGTGGTAAGGGCCTACTGTCATTTCCACAATCACTTTATATTCTCTCATCTCGGAGATACAGCCTCTCATGGTGGTGTTAGATAGTGATGCATATCTCACCTCTCTCTCGCTTGTTCCTCCATAAGGACATGCTTCGCTGCTTCAGCTGGATATGGATGGATGGGATCCTCTCCAATTGGATGGGACTTATTACTTACAGCAACACGGAAAGCAGTGCATTAGGACAGTTAAAGACCAACATCATGTCTGAATGAATAAAATGGCCAATTGTATCCATCCGGGCATTTGTCAGAATGCGATCCTTCGTTAGAGAATATCCAACATCTTTTTCTTCCATTTGTATGACTCTTGGTTGGGAATGATCCCTCGGTTTGTTGAGCTTCACGTTGGTGTCACGCCCTTCGCTCGCGGGACTATACTGCAGAAAACACATTGAAGCTTTACAGTGGACATGTCGTAGCTTTTAGCATTCTGAAATCTCATTTGCGATCTCAGATCATGCGATAAGATAATGAAGCAAACCACTTAAGGAATCACATCCGTTTAACAGTATTAAACTCGGCAAGATCGTGACTACATACGAAATTAGGAACTTGTCACGCGACACACTTACGCTTAGAACCCGGTGGCTGAGAAAGGATGAGTCGTTGAATGCTGTTTATCTTGCATGATTGAGACTGCTCTCCATGTCTCTGGAAGGCTCGAACGTAAGGCATTCATACCTCCCGGTACGTCATGGAAAACGGAAAACGTCAAACGTCGTACCGATCTTTTAGAAAGGAGACAGGGAACAGGCATAGCCCTGGTCTTTGATGAGTTATGGAATGACATACCTTGGTTGTGGACCGCATTAGGAGCTTACTTACCATTGATGAATTACCGGAAAGAATTCCAGGATTTAAAAGTTCGTTACCGACCGAAAAGACCGAATTATGCCAAAGGTTAAATCACCATTGCTTGAAGGTAATGATGAGAATTTTTGTACCTGAAACAAAGCCTTCATCAGTAAGCAGAGGTAATGTAAGGGCAGTGTCACGTCCCTTGAGAAACGTAAGTTAATTTATCAAAATTCAGTGAAAACCTAAATTGGTCAGTATCCTCACTCCTTGACGACTGCTTCACTCTAGTCGTACTGGAAATATAACGCCTTGTCTATATCCTTTTTTTTTTGAACATATCTCTTTGTTTCATTTTGATGATTGTGAATTATTTTTATCGCTTAGAAAACTACTTGTTTCTTCTATGACTCCGGGGCACAAACTCCTAATTCTACTGTCAGTAAGGGAATGGGTCCAGGCGGTGTGACGAATGGCACTCATCACTTAAAGAGGTGAACATCGCCCCAGTTAAACCATCTTCTGCATAACTTCCACCTGAACAGAGACTTTACCTCGGACTTGAACCACTGACATGCGGATGCAAGCACACACACATACACACACACACACACACACACACACACACACACACACACAGAAAAGAGCATAACAGCAGCCACTAAAAGCCAGCATGAAAAAAAAATTCTCAGAAACAGTCTCATAACACTGAGTGAAGATATTTTCGACAGTCAGACAAATTAACATCTCACACACCCAAGATCTTAGACTAGATAACCACCAGTAAGGCAAAACAAGTTTTATCCTACTGAAAAGATGGATCGACGTGTTCCGCCACAATCACCTGCCTCATTTGAAATTCTGTATAGATGTCACGTAGCACTGACGCTTGGTTCATACCAGACACGTTATTTACATTATCTCGCGTAATGAACCCCAACAGAATCTCTAAATTTGCACCGAACTCATAAGGCCATAGCTTCACGAAAAATGAATTGTATTTTTCCTATGGTTATATACGCTGCGTCAAGGGTATGTAGAGAGAGAGACAAGAAATTTCGATTAAGCAAGAGTCTAGTTGATCGAGTCTTTTCAGTCTTCGTGTCTCATGCCCATTACCCTCATCTGACCCACACACCACGGCGGCCTTCCCAGCTGGTAGTCCGGAACTCGCTACTCCGCAGCGTCCTACTGGCTGGCCATCAACAAGATCGTCGGACTAACAAAAAAAAAAAAGGATACCACAAAGGACATGACGTGGCTTGAGTCACACAGTCCTCAGCGGACGTTCCAACTGTGGTTATCACGAAGATGATAATTGTTTTGTTGTGTTTTTTCTTCTTTGCTGGACCTGTCTTGTTCTCAGGAGGATCACGGAAAATATGAAATTGTGTGGAATGGTCTAATTACCAGCAACTCACCGGAGGATGCAAAGCGAATGTTCGTTTCTAATGATCGGATTTGAACTTCATCTGTCACCTACACTGGGACTTTGCTTCGCTCCCTTGAGCTTGCAAATCAAGTAAGAAACGAGCTATCTTTGTCCTATATGTGTTACATCAGTCAAGCTGGCGCCCGACTGTATCATAGACATTTTAGGTATTCATCAAAAAGAATTTCATAGACTGAAGATCTATGACAGATGCTGAGATGAGTCTGCCTCTTGACATATTAAAGGACCTATCACTAACATCATCCCATCTGGAACTAGAACCCCTGTAGGTTCAGTGCACTGGGTAGTATAAACATACCCATACACTGTACAGTAGGTCATAGAAATCTCCTCCAGGAATGCGTGTGCTTACTTGACATTGGGAGAGGTTTACGTGACTAGGACGTCACAAACCTTATCAGGGTAATCTCCCTTTTGCTAACTACGTAAATTTTACTTCATTTCAGGAGAGCTAAAATCCCTTGTCATGTGGCGCACCCAGCATATCCTTGACGCTCCGAAGGTATTAAGCTCCATTTTGATATGATTACGTCATTCTAGCAGGAAAGGCGAGTTTCTTCCAAGACCCGCAAAACAGAGTGTAGTTATTTATAACTTTCTGGTAAGTGGTCGGTTGCGTAATCCGCTTAACTGGCAAAGGTTTGTCCCGTGGGGTAACCCAGTTCTTTACTGGTCTTCAGGTCTTCACTCCTGAATTAGCTTCCCCCACACGTCTAAGAATGAGAAGCAATGAGACCCACTCAGGAGGTCAGGAGTGGCATTAGTTCTGGGTAAATGGGTAAGGAGAAGTCGTCTTGCTTGGCTAATGCACTTATGCCCCTGCAATCCATGCAGGGTCGAAGTGTGCCATTCGGTCGGTTTTCCTAAGAATACAGTGAAGGAGGTGGGATTAGATCGAGTCAGGCTGCTCAGTAGTGTGTTAGACCAAAATATGTTGATTCATGGATTTAATTGGCGCTTCAGTCATACCTGGAAATACCTCTGCCTACCACGTGCGGGATAGTATTTATTTGGTGAATATAACTCATAACAAGCGCAACCTCCTTCTTAGAAACATAAAGTTCTAAGGTCTACGTTCCATATGATACAGACCCAGTGCCTACCCATGGGTATATCCTAACGGCGTTTAACACTAGTTAAGGTTTTCCCAGCCTTACTGAGAACACAAGCAACCCCAAAACCGTTGCCTACTCCAGTCTAAAACAATCCCCTCCGTCTCTAACATGTTCGACATGACGAGGATATTTTCCTGCAAAGCCTCTATCACCACGCACTGTCCACAGGAGATGAAATCAAATACTCGTAAGACGACGTAGATTGAACACAGAGTAATTAGGGTGCAGGAAGAAGCGTTGGGGGTCACCCGGAACTGCTGCCATTTCGTGTACGTTCCCTTGTGGACGGTGAGTCTGACTTCTGTGCAAGCTACGCAGTACACTCTGCGTCCTACACAGACCCCAGACAGGCAGACCCTCTACTAGAATTACCTTTAAGCCTATGAATATCATCATTGCCATCTGTTACCTGTTGCAACACCACTTCTCATTCAGGTTAGTCCCATCTTAACCTCCTTATGGGGTCTACCCAAATAGGTATATCTCTTGGAAAATAATAGCTACTAATACATACACACACACCACACACACACACGCACACGC
>NC_092231.1:18933393-19030893 GCF_036320965.1 Panulirus ornatus | reverse complement strand
CCACGCTTCCATACATCCTGCAAGGTACACCCAGCAATCTTATAACTCTGTGCTTCGAACATTCACCATCATACCCCTTACCTTTATGCGTCGCCACTGTACACGCTTTTCGGCTACCCTCAAGCACCTCACCATGATCCACAGAGAAAATCTTATATCTATTTTTTTTTTTGTCAGTTTATCTTGTCAAGTACCTTTTTATCTATCTATCTCTATATCTATCTATCTGTCTATCTATAGATAGATAGATAGATGGATGGATGGATTTTTAGCTAACTGGGGACAGAACAAGAACATCCCATTCTTTCATTTTATCTCTCCATTACTTTTGTAATGCTCTTTTTCCTATCAAAAGACATTCATTACTTTTGTAATGCTCCTTTTTCATATCAAAAGACATTCATTACTTTTGTAATGCTCCTTTTTCATATCAAAAGACATCCATTACTTTTGTAATGCTTATTTTCTCGTATCAAAAGACAAATTGCTTGAGAGTAGAGCCGTCTGGACCTGTTCCTTAATGCTGCTGTCTCAGTTTCAAGTTTTCTTGGCCAATTAACCTGTAACTCGCACTTCTCCCTCACACCTCTTTCTTCATGGCAAGTCTGTTTGACACAGGAGGGGGCTTTAATTCCACAGCCTTCCTGGACTGTTCTTCATCGTCCAGTTGAATATTCCAGGGCCACAGGGAACCGCCCAAGCACGCACTCAATCCACCTAATTTACTCGAACTTTACACCACACCTTCATGGACATGCGCTTACCACCGAAGTGTTTCTGAGCTCAAGTTTAGAGCATCTAGATTTTGAGTACAAGATTTTCAATGCCACTCTGTCCAGTGATTCCTGGCCAGCTTTTCAGCGTTTCATATGACAGCGGTGCGAGAGATCAGGAGGTGGTCGTTCGACACTCCATATCAAGGTGATCAGAGGGTTTTAGGGATATTGGTTATTGTCCAACACATACATCTATCGCAACAGACTTGCACCTTTGTCCTTAACACCGGTAGATTGCAAAAGAGGCCCATAGAACTGTATCTCATATGGGTGTTATTATTCAGATATGTCTGTGTGTGTGTGTGTGTGTGTGTGTGTATGGGTGTGTGTATGTGTGTGTGTGTGTATGTGTGTGTGTATGTGTGTGTGTGAGAGAGAGAGAGAGAGAGAGAGAGAGAGAGAGAGAGAGAGAGAGAGAGAGAGAGAGAGAGTTCAGTACAAAACCATGTTGATTTTAGAGAGCCGAGGGCGCCACTGACACACGTCCTACCCCATTGAGGGTTGGTGTGTGTGTGTGTGTGTTTAAACAATATTCGTTAGAAATTCCACCCTTTTAAACTCGTCGTCCTCAGCATAACATGTAGATACCATTTATTCCATACACCTCGTACGGAAATGATTAACGCAGATCGTTCTCAATAATTGATTACCCCCAGGCAGAAACATATCCCTCGAAGAAACGGAAGAACAGACGTAATATCTTTCTGTCTGGGTCGCCGACATCCGCCAAGACCAGCCAGCACACACACACACACGAACGCAATATACCCGACGTGTAATTAACCATTTCGCTGTTTCGACTGGCGACATTCGGAGCAATTCAATTAACGCACGCAGCACCCTTGCCATCAAAGACATTTATTTCATGGAGAAAACAATATATGTAATTGCTTTTACGCGGACTTTCACCGGCGGGTTATGAACCGGCGTAATTGGATTCTCTTTACTACTTCGGCACTGATTTTCAGAGGCTGAGAGTGTTATGTTATATGAGATGTACTTCATTATAGAGCGAACGCAGGTGCAGGGTCACAGCGATATTCCGGACATAAAACGTTCAGGCAAAGGCAATTGGATATGAGGAACAGATTCAGGGAAATCGTTTGTACGTCGAACCATTCTTTGCAATGGATTCACTCGGCTCGCGGGTCATAGAAGGACCGGTAACCCATTATTAATACCGGGTTATTCAACGCCCTCGATGTGCTATTCATATGTTCCCCTAAATTTGAACAAGGTATCTCGCATTAGCGTCTGTTTTGACTAACATTCCCATATCTCTCATGGTTATTCCTCATGCCACTTGTCTATGTAAATGTTATATATATCATCTAGTGATGTTTAGCAAAGATTTCTTCCATTAGTAAATCAAATTCCATCTCGGTGGACTTTATGGGTAGCTTACATTATCAAATATGAACGTAAAATTTTTCATTTTTGGTGTCAAACATTTTTCTTCCCGAAAAAACAATGGGTTGTCAGTTACACATTGCAACTAGTTACAAGCACGTGACCAGCAAACATGGGTAATGTCCACTAACATCACCTGCCTATTTCATTGTTGATAAATGCATTCCATTCGCTAGAAGCATATTACTGTTACCTTCGTATATGAGACGTCGTTTTCATACTTGTGTCTCGCTAAACGCTTAGTGTCCAGTGTTTAAGTTTAGCATATACAGAAAAGCTACCAATCTATACTCATATACCCATTATTACTAAGCTTAACATGACAGAGTTGAATTATCGTCATTCCAGTCTATGTTCCTTAGGGCATTACGTATTTGCAGTTCAAAGTTTATTGATGATTTGAGAAGATATATTCTATTTGGATCCAAGTTAAAGAACCCTAGATCTTTCATCGATAAATCCCATAAGTTAGCAAAGAAATGATTTTATAGAGTTGAACCCAAACCTCCACTTGACACTAAGAACCTTTTAGTTCTCAATTTTAATTATTATTTTACTTTACTTCCCATGTTGCTTAAATCCTTTGATGTAAATGTTGCCTTCAGCAACAACAATATAATAAAGAATATCTTAATCAGGAGCTCACCAGAAAGTTCTCCAGGATGCATCTGTAGAGTGTCATGTAGAAATTGTGATGAATTTTATTTTGGTCTGACTGGTAAGGATCTTTCAGTTAGACTTAAGCTACATGAATATAGTATAAGAACAGGACAAGAATCAAATGCCTTGTTTAATCATGTTAGAATCTACGATTATTGTATTGACTGGAATAATACCATCTCAGTTATTAACTCTAACTCCTGTACATCGAGAAATATCATTGGATCTTCTATTATTGAATTACACAAAAAATTTAAACATTGATATTAGTGAAGGTCTGTACAAATTGGATAGCTTATTGTTGATAAAATTTGTAAACAGTTCCCCATTTTGTCCACATGATTTTATGATACGCTTGTTGCCAGACTCGAGGGCACCCGACCTGCATTCGGATAGTCGCTTGTTTACCAAATGTTGTCCTAGCTACGTCTCTACGTTGTATATCAAGTGACTGTTCTATTTCTTTCTTGTATCTCCCGTGTTCATGTGATTATTACGCGAAAGTGCACTTGGGAACTTGTGTTTCATTTCCCAGTGGACTCATTGGAATATATATATGTATATATATATATATATATATATATATATATATATATATATATATATATATATATATATATATATATATATACACGTATTAATATTCTATCAATTCGTATCATGACAATGAAATTTCTGTAATCCATTCAAAACTGTTAATTGATGAAATTCAGCTGTGCCTATGGACGCGAAAATTCAAAGTTAAATAGGTTTCATTAATGGACATTCCCGTCAGATTATATGAAATATTTATTAATGTTTCATGATTTACAGGAACCTGAAATATTCGTATCATATACATAAAAAGCAATGACACTCGCCCGAAAAATAGAATATCTATATTCGCTTTGTCTATAGTAGTCCAACGATATAACTGACCTCGTGCATGTTCTAGTTATATATATGTATATATATATATATATATATATATATATATATATATATATATATATATATATATATATATAAACACATAAATATCAGTGGTGCTCATGACCCACTTCAAATGAGAAATGTTCGCTTGATTGACAGACGCTGGAAACTAATTGTTATGACAGAGGGTAAATTATTCTTGACAGCCAATTTGGACTTTGACCTGGATATGAATCCTGTATTAGGTTCATTCTGTCAACACTGACTTCTCATGAGTGAACAACAACCTGCGTAGAGAAATTGACGTATCTGCAAATAGCAACAGCGCGCCATCACCCGTAATGCCAGTTCTTCAGAGGGATGTTGACCTGGAGGGTGGGTCCAGGTACACCAAGATGCTCCTATGTTTTCATGAAGGTTTAGAGAGAAAGATTGGAGATATAGATGACTTCATCTATATATATAGACTTGTTCAACATAATATCAACAACCTTTTGATCTAGAATACATATCTCGTTTTATATGTTTCTTTATCATATTACTTTTGATCTGTGTGGTTTAGTTATAGAAGATAAATGCTTCTTTGAAAAAAAGTTTGTGTATATATATATATATATATATATATATATATATATATATATATATATGAAGAAAGCTCGCGAGATCTTTTGTAAATTACATCTTCAAACAAGAAACAAAAAACAAGAAACCGAGAACATTTGACGATATATACATTGGGATCGCACCCATACATAGGCCTTGGTGAAGTGGTGTGAGGTACTTATAGGGAGTCTTACCTGAACATGAACTGTCCACTAGGGAGTCACGTCGGAAAGTCCTTAACTCACTTGAATCAAATCCATCATCATCTTAATACGCGAAAAATGTCTATAGACTATGTCGTCATATTTTTCCCCAAGAATCCTGCGTTTAAAGAGGATTGTAGAGAACTTTTCTCCATAATGTGATTTCTATTCGTAATGCCGAGAGTCGTGTTTCCCCAGCCACTATGGTGGTCGTGAGAAACTCAACGTTGAATTATGGTACCGTAAAGTTAGCATCTCGTAATACTGTATTCCTGTTGGTTAATACTACGTGTTACAGACTGGTTTTAACGTTTGGCTAACATATACCCTAACACTAGCTTCACAGGGAACTCGGCCAGTCATATCTTTAGGGATGTGTTGGATAAGCTTTTTTTTTATATTTCTTTTTTCATATTTACCAAAAGAGTCACTCGGGCATCAAGCTTTCCAAAGCTTTCGTAGAATGGTAGAACAAACGTTGTATATCGATTGTGTTCCTTGTGCTGTGTGTCATTATACAATCTCTAATTGAAAATGTCATAATGTTGGTCTGTGGTCTTTTAGAGGGCACTGAATCGCAGTGCTTATATCTAATACCAATTTCATTTCATCATCTTGAAACTCATGGTCCAAAATCCTGTAACTTCTTAGAGACTCAGGAAGGAAGGCAGATTTCTGAACAATGATATACTGATTAGAATAAGATAGGAACCTCGATGGGGTTGTCTGTACTCTGTTGTTTTGCACATACCTTTTGCTTCTGCAGTGAACTTCAGTGACGAGGACAACTTATTCTGTCTTGTCAGGAAAAATTATTCGGATATTTGTATGGACTAACCAAATACCTAGGATATCAGCAATATATCTGAACCATTCAACATTATCTGGTTCTATGTTGATTAACAGGGATTGTCCATAACCATGTTAGACGTCTAAGTATTTTAGTGAAGGATGAATCCTCTCCATATAATCTAATTAACTGACATTATATCTGTAAGGAATTCCATTACTGTCTAAGCCAATACCTTCTTGACTGATGTCTCCACTCGTGACGTTCTGGATTTTCAGTCAGAATCCCTAGCAGTAATATTCTTCGACTAATCAGACTATAAGTAGATAGTTCAATAATTCCTTTAATGGAAAACAGAGGTAGGCTTTCTCCCTTAATATTCAAATAATAATCAAATCATAATCACAAATGATGCTACCTCACTAACGTATCTCTAAAAGCAAAAAGGTATCATTATGAATTAACAAATTCTTTCCTACGTGGGCGTTCCAGCAGCTTACTATTTTCTCTATATTTCCGTTTCCATTCTCGTAAATTTTCCCATTCTTTCCTTTCTCCTTAACCTTACCATTCATCTTTCAGGACAGATAATACGCGGGATCATTTGCAACAGCTTATCCCTCCAGAGCTAATATTTTAAGAGGAAAATGAAAAGTAGCATTGTGCAACGCATCTGACAATGGTGTTTTTATTTTTTGATTTATAGGTAACAGTGATAAAGGTGTCGGTGATAGCCTGGTCCAGGTGAGTACCAGAAAGTAGTGCCTTCAACAATTAAGTCAGACACCTTCATGCCAGGGGTGTGTCCGTCCCGCCTGCGACACGAAGATGGGTAGAATTAGATGATGCGACCAAGCCGTTCGATGGTGTCATTCGTGAAGCGAAGGCAGACACCGTGAGATTTTCGTTTATATTGTATCATATACAATGACATTTTGTTCACTGCGTCGATTCCAAGCAATCGTTTGGTCAGCATAAATAGAAACAGAGACAACACAACAAACTTTGGTATGATTCGCGTTCCAGAAAGATGTAAACAATTTTTACAGGAATTTTTTACTGCAAGATATGTAGATATAGTCACTGAATAAAAGATAAAAAATAAAAGACGCTGATTTATCTACTATATATTCATTTTTGAGGGTTATCCTCTGAGGTAGATTTGAACGTATCATTAGATATCGGTTGGAATGTTGGTCGAAATCTATATAATGATGACCCACAGCCATATGGATCTTCCTGTCGTAGAGCCTAGCATTGCTGACTGTGATGCATTTACAGTCCGCCCGGGATCGAGCGCTTAGGTTCGAATCCTGGTAAAAGTAGTAGACCTGCAGTCAACCCAGCTGTTCATCCTCTCCTAGGGATAAGTCGATAAAATAGGTACCCAGCTTAGGCTAGTGCGTGTGTGTGTATATATATACAAACAAAGTAAATATGAATGCGCACCTTCATAGAACATACAAACCTCCAACAGCCAGGATCGAATCCGGGACCCTTGTGCAACAGGCTGGAGCGCTACCTATATATATATATATATATATATATATATATATATATATATATATATATATATATGTATATATATATATATATATATATATATATATATATATTTTTTTTTTTTTTTTTTTTTTTTTTTTTTTTTTTTTATACTTTGTCGCTGTCTCCCGCGTTTGCGAGGTAGCGCAAGGAAACAGACGAACGAAATGGCCCAACCCCCCCCCCCCATACACATGTACATACACACGTCCACACACGCAAATATACATACCTACACAGCTTTCCATGGTTTACCCCAGACGCTTCACATGCCTTGCTTCAATCCACTGACAGCACGTCAACCCCTGTATACCACATGACTCCAATTCACTCTATTTCTTGCCCTCCTTTCACCCTCCTGCATGTTCAGGCCCCGATCACACAAAATCTTTTTCACTCCATCTTTCCACCTCCAATTTGGTCTCCCTCTTCTCCTCGTTCCCTCCACCTCCGACACATATATCCTCTTGGTCAATCTCTCCTCACTCATTCTCTCCATGTGCCCAAACCATTTCAAAACACCCTCTTCTGCTCTCTCAACCACGCTCTTTTTATTTCCACACATCTCTCTTACCCTTACGTTACTTACTCGATCAAACCACCTCACACCACACATTGTCCTCAAACATCTCATTTCCAGCACATCCATCCTCCTGCGCACATCTCTATCCATAGCCCACGCCTCGCAACCATACAACATTGTTGGAACCACTATTCCCTCAAACATACCCATTTTTGCTTTCCGAGATAGTGTTCTCGACTTCCACACATTTTTCAAGGCTCCCAAAATTTTCGCCCCCTCCCCCACCCTATGATCCACTTCCGCTTCCATGGTTCCATCCGCTGACAGATCCACTCCCAGATATCTAAAACACTTCACTTCCTCCAGTTTTTCTCCATTCAAACTCACCTCCCAATTGACTTGACCCTCACCCCTACTGTACCTAATAACCTTGCTCTTATTCACATTTACTCTCAACTTTCTTCTTCCACACACTTTACCAAACTCAGTCACCAGCTTCTGCAGTTTCTCACATGAATCAGCCACCAGCGCTGTATCATCAGCGAACAACAACTGACTCACTTCCCAAGCTCTCTCATCCCCAACAGACTTCATACTTGCCCCTCTTTCCAGGACTCTTGCATTTACCTCCCTTACAACCCCATCCATAAACAAATTAAACAACCATGGAGACATCACACACCCCTGCCGCAAACCTACATTCACTGAGAACCAATCACTTTCCTCTCTTCCTACACGTACACATGCCTTACATCCTCGATAAAAACTTTTCACTGCTTCTAACAACTTGCCTCCCACACCATATATTCTTAATACCTTCCACAGAGCATCTCTATCAACTCTATCATATGCCTTCTCCAGATCCATAAATGCTACATACAAATCCATTTGCTTTTCTAAGTATTTCTCACATACATTCTTCAAAGCAAACACCTGATCCACACATCCTCTACCACTTCTGAAACCACACTGCTCTTCCCCAATCTGATGCTCTGTACATGCATTCACCCTCTCAATCAATACCCTCCCATATAATTTACCAGGAATACTCAACAAACTTATACCTCTGTAATTTGAGCACTCACTCTTATCCCCTTTGCCTTTGTACAATGGCACTATGCACGCATTCCGCCAATCCTCAGGCACCTCACCATGAGTCATACATACATTAAATAACCTTACCAACCAGTCAACAATACAGTCACCCCCTTTCTTAATAAATTCCACTGCAATACCATCCAAACCTGCTGCCTTGCCGGCTTTCATCTTCCGCAAAGCTTTTACTACCTCTTCTCTGTTTACCAAATCATTTTCCCTAACCCTCTCACTTTGCACACCACCTCGACCAAAACACCCTATATCTGCCACTCTGTCATCAGACACATTCAACAAACCTTCAAAATACTCATTCCATCTCCTTCTCACATCACCGCTACTTGTTATCACCTCCCCATTTACGCCCTTCACTGAAGTTCCCATTTGCTCCCTTGTCTTACGCACCCTATTTACCTCCTTCCAGAACATCTTTTTATTTTCCCTAAAATTTACTGATAGTCTCTCACCCCAACTCTCATTTGCCCTTTTTTTCACCTCTTGCACCTTTCTCTTGACCTCCTGTCTCTTTCTTTTATACTTCTCCCACTCAATTGCATTTTTTCCCTGCAAAAATCGTCCAAATGCCTCTCTCTTCTCTTTCACTAATACTCTTACTTCTTCATCCCACCACTCACTACCCTTTCTAAACAGCCCACCTCCCACTCTTCTCATGCCACAAGCATCTTTTGCGCAATCCATCAACTGACTGTTATATTTCTTTTTTGTATGTCCCCTGATGATGTGATTATTTCACGAAAGTACATTATGGAACTTACCGTGTTTCATTTTCCCCGTGGACTCGCAGGAATATATATATATATATATATATATATATATATATATATATATATATATATATATATATATATATATATATATATATATATATATATATATATATAATATACCACTCACCTGGTATCGTATCCACACATTATGGTGTCTCACGTTAGTTTCTTATTCAGTAATCGCTTATAGTGTATGAAATGCCTGTGACCGTAAAAAACTCTCACTCCGTTTACTCGCTTAAAAGGTCAAAAGATAGAATTGAGGATGCTATGAAACTTGCAGCCCTCGCAGTTTTCATGTGCTCGGCTCTGGAATACCATTCAAGTAAAAAGTCAAGCACATCAAACAGCTACTGAATAAATTGTGGGCGACAGAGGCCGACCCAGCGGACTCCAACGGGAAAGCTAAACGCAATGGAAAAAGACGTTTCGCTAAGACCCAGAATTTATAGTCTGTATATTGACGCATATGCACATAGTTATATATATATATATATATATATATATATATATATATATATATATATATATATATATATATATATATATATATATATATAGTGCACTTTCGTGTAATAATCACATCATCACGGGATACACAAGAGAGAAATATAACATTCAGATGTATATCAACTGACTGTTATATTTCTTTCTTGTGTCTCCCCTGATGATGTGATCATTACACGAAACTGCACTTTGGAACTTTTCGTGTTTCATTTTCCGCGTGGACTCATAGGAATATATATATATATATTTTCTTTCTTTTTTCTTTCAAACTATTCGCCATTTCCCGCGTTAGCAAGGTAGCGTTAAGAACAGAGGACTGGGCCTCTGAGGGAATATCCTCACCTGGCCCCCTTCTCTGTTCCTACTTTTGGAAAATTAAAAAAAATACAAGAGGGGAGGATTTCCAGCCCCCTGCTCCCTCCCCTTTTAGTCGCCTTCTACGACACGCAGGGGATACGTGGGAAGTATTCTTTCTCCCCTATCCCCAGGGATAATATATATATATATATATATATATATATATATATATATATATATATATATATATATATATATATTGGAAAAGATCACAATTTTGCGCGTGATCAAGTATATTCCTGTGAGTCCATGGGGAAAATGAATCACGATAAGTTCCCAAGTGCACTTTCGTGTAATAATCACATCATCAGTGGATATATATGAAAGAAATAGAAGTCAGTAGATATACAAGGAAGAGACGTAGCTAGGACGCCATTTAGTAAACAAGTGATTGAATCACTTGTTTACCAAATGGCGTCCGAGCTACGTCTCTTCGTTGTATATCTATTGACTTCTGTTTCTTTCTTATCTCCCCTGATGTGATTATTACATGAAAGTGCCCTAGGGAACTTACCGTGTTTCATTTTCCCCGTGAACTCATAGGAATATATATATATATATATATATATATATATATATATATATATATATATATATATATATATATATATATATATATATATTTATTTATTTATTTATTCATTTATGTATTTATTCATTTGTTTATTTATATGGAGTTCAACACTGCAGTATATTTGCATATATTGATCATCTTCCTTGTGTCATCTAGTTTTCTTAGCACTATTCTTCCAGAGGACGGACGTTTAAAGCTAGTTCTCCGAAGTTATTCAAAGCTTCACTTAAAAAGAGATATTTTAAAAACAAACATTTGCAAGTTTCCTAACACAGGCTATCAGAGAAATGCAATCAGTTTATATAAATGCACACGTTCATTATCAAGATGTTGATTGATAATCACAAAGAACAGAGAATAGAAGGCCATATGACAGACGGCCCCACACGGGGTAATTGCTGGTAGCGGATTGAAAAGGTGGGGAGATTTGGTAAGGTTAGATCACACCAATTCTCTCTGATCTTCCTAATGGAGGGAACATTGTGCTGAGGCCTGTTTAGACACAGGGGTATTTGTTGTCCAGTCTTCCTTTTATCACTGTTCCATTACATAATGGAGTAGTAGAAATTCTATTTGAGTAAATTATCATATCCGACATTTCCTCTCTAATTTGTATTGATATCAAAATTTGAAGTTTCCACTTGCATTATATGAGTCTGGCTCTATGGTGTTTTGGGTGGTAGTTTTTAATCCATCCCTTTTGCAGAAGTTATGAAAGGCGTCGACTGAGTTTGTCGTATAACAAGCATTCCGTTCCACTGAGAAGATGAGTGAGTAGGGTAAATGGGAAACTGGCGTTACTGGATTGTGTACTGATTGATAGGACGCAAAGAGAGACTTAGATATGAATGCATTAAGAAGGGCAACTGGTGGGATATCTGATCGTTGTTTGGTGAAGGCGCGGATAAAGGTTTGTAAAAGTATTGGGAAAAGAGGAAATGCTATAGGCGGGAAAAGGATGGTGAAAATGAGTAAGCTTGGAAAAGAGGTTTAAATGAAAAGATACCGAGAGATTGAGTATAGAACGGCAAAAGGTAAGAGGAAATGAAGCTGGGGGATTGGGCGAGGAATTGGGGATGGAGTTATTTAAGGGAAAATATTGCTGACATGTGCGAGAAAAGTTTGTGGCATGCGGAAAGAAGGAAGTGGGCATAGTGTGTGGTAGGATAACGAAATGAAGCTGCTAATGAAAGAAAAAAGAGAAGTGTATAAGCGGTAATTACAGAGAAAGAGTGCGAGTGATTGGGAAATGTACAAGAGAAAGCGGCATGAGGTCAAGAGGAAGGTGTAGGGGCTGAAAAAGAGGGCAAATGATATGTGGAAAAGACCGAGTACCAGCAGACTTCAGCGAGAACAGAAATATGTTTTAGAAGGTGTGAGAAAGACAAGAGAACAAATGGGGGCATCGGTGAAGGGGGTAATTCAGGAAATGGTGACAGGTATATATGAGAAAGAAGAAGAGATGCAGTGAATACTATGAGGGACTACTAAGTATTTCTAATTATTTGATGGAAAATGTAGGGTGTTTGTCTCGGGGAGATACAGGAAGTAGAAGATACATGGATCGTTCTTTGGTGAAAAGAGAATAAGTGCTGAAATCCTTGTGTAAGATGAAGTGTGGTAATGCTCTTGAAGTGAATGGGATTGCAGTTGAATTTCCCCAAAAAGGAATGGAATGTGACGTTGATTGGTTAGTTAGCAATTTTAATGAATGGTGAAATGCCAGAAGATTGGCAAAATGTATGTCTCCTGCCGATGCATGAAGGCAAGGCATGCATCCTTTGCTCCCTTTCACTTAGGCAATCTTTGTTCCATCGAAGGCGTATCCCCATTATTACTGCATAAAATTTCAATATTTTATCAGCCTCCCATAAGGAATAGTGTCTTATGTTTTCTAATAAACCAGATACAATCTACTTAGTGTTCCCTTTTATCTAAATCAAAGCACACTCACTCGTAGAGATTCAAGAGGTTCGTTGCACATTCTTAAATCCGTTTTGTCTCGTGTTTCGGGAATTTCTTATCTGTCGGAAGTCATCCATTTGTTTTCTGATGATGTTTTAGTACCTTACACCCTCGTCATGGCGACTGATCTGTATTTCGCTGAACCTCAGCACTTCTTCCCGGTCACTTTGCCTATCTCCTTCGATGTCTTGGACCGTATTTCAAGGCGTCTGTCTAGCGTATTTTTGCACACATCTTTTGCGTATATGGTGTGTGTGTGTGTGTGTGTGTGTGTGTACACGTGTGTGTGATTACTGATTTTTTGTGTGTTTCGGGGGAACGTTTCGCACTTGTGTTGCCCCGATTTTAAACCTTGTACATATGTATTTTGTCTTCACTCCTTGTATGTACACACACACACACACACACACACACACACACACACACACACACACACACACACTAGCTTAAACTGGGTACCCTTTTATCGATCAACCCAGAGGGAAGGATGAACACCTGGGTTGAATGTAGGCCATCTCCCACGCCCTGGTCCCTAATGCATGCTGCTGTGACCCATGGCTGGCCCGTGCTGACTCATGGTTAGTGGTGCTAACCACTATACCACGGAGGCCCGTGTGTGTGTGTGTGTGTGTTGGTAATTGATTACCCATTTTGTAAGTGCTTATCATAATCCTCATAAGCTGCACCACCGTCTCCATGCATAGACCATTCCACCCATTCCCCACTATGACACTAACCCAGTATTTTCCTAGCCTTCCACGTTCTCAGCATCTCTCTGATCATGGCCTCTGGTAACTCTGGCACTGCTGCACCTTGCGAGGAGCTGTTCACTGTCAACGTCATTCATTTGATTCAGTAAATTAAAAGCTATCGTCAGATGACTCTCTCTCTCTCTCTCTCTCTCTCTCTCTCTCTCTCTCTCTCTCTCTCTCTCTCTCTCTCTCTCTCTCTTCTCTTCTCTTCTCTTCTCGATTTCCTGCAGGTTTAATGGCTTTACCCTCTTGCCTAATTGGCTAGAAGAAGTGATTAATTCACTCTTGGCCTCAAATTTACCGAGAGAACGATCTCCCTAGTTATATTGACGGTTCTCAGTTTACGTCAAGAAGAATAATTTTTCGTCTGATTTTCATTACAATCTCCATGTTTGTTTTCGCCTTCCCAGTTCCTGGAGGCTTAGCATCTTGTTATGCCATCTAGAATCTAGGAATGGTTGTTTATTTGCTTAATTGCTCAAAATGACTGTGTGTGTGTGTGTGTGTGTGTGTGTGTGTGTGTGTGTGTGTGTGTGTGTGTCTGTGTGCTTCCTCATATGTATTTATACATGTCCATGACTCATAATAATACGTTTTTACGATATCCCGAATAAAGACATCATGGGGCTATATTCGTAATGGGAGAACATGTTGTCTTACACCGAATTTGTACAAATGATGGAGGTAATAAGGCTTAACTTTGTTGATTATTGATTATAATTTGACGTTGACGGCATCAATAACCCTTGGCAGTCAGGAGGCCTGAATCCCGACTGACCAATCAGCTCGCTCACCAACCAAACGGAAACAGAAAACGTGTGAAACGATGACGGTGACGTGAACGCTTTCTTTATTTTTTCATGTAGCAATCTATCGCCAGCGTTACGAAATTAATCGTCCGTTTACCATATATATATATATATATATATATATATATATATATATATATATATATATATATATATATATATGGCATTCCCGGGAGAGGAGATGGGGATCATATGTCATAACGGTAATTCTATTACGAGACCTGAATGGTCTCTGTGGTCTCCCTTAACTGACATCAAAGGCCAACCACCCTCCTCATCTCCCTGGACACCGACTGTGAAACCCAGCCTCTCTCTCTCTCTCTCTCTCTCTCTCTCTCTCTCTATCTGATATATATATATATATATATATATATATATATATATATATATATATATATATATATATATATATATATATATATATATATATATATATATATATATATATATTCCTATGAGTCCACGGGGAAAATGAAACACGAAAAGTTCCCAAGTGCACTTTCGTGTAATAATCACATCATCAGGGGAGACGCAAGAGAGAAATATAACAGTCAGTTGTCCAAAGCTGCTTCTCCTGTGTCGCATCTCCAACTATAATCTCCACCTTTGTGTCCACTTAGTGTTGAGTAGAATTACTTACTGCTCGTCTGGCAGGTACCCAGTCTCTCCCTAGTTTCTGTAACTGCGCACAGTTCTTCGAGTATTTGAATTCCTGCCTTATGGCATTATTTTCTTCACACCCAAGCACTGGAGTCCTCTATTTCAATGTACACAACAATGAAATTGTTTGGCTCTACTCGAGATGATTCCAGTGGAATCGAAGCCCTTTCTTTATATCTCATTAATGAAACTAAAGAAAGTTAAACATCCATCATGGGTTCCGGATCATTACAACCATTCTGTCAACACAGTTAACTTTGTTTTTATACTGAACTTTCTCTTTTTATGTTCTACCTTCTACAACTTGTCTCCATCACTTCTAAATTGGCAAGTTCAGACATTACGTAACCCGACGTGAAATGCTAGCTTTAGTACTTTGGGAGGGTTCTAAGTTCTTCCTTGCACAGTTTATACTTACTTTGCTAAATTGCTTCCAACTGTATTGAGATTACAGCAGAGGACATCTTGGTTAGTGTTGAGTACCACTTTCCTCTCCTCTGCTAATTGTTGAACCTCCTCAGTCATGTTTGGAAAGGTCTTCGCATCAGGGACAGCGTGTATTGCGGCAATTCTTCCAAATTCTTGTATTTCATGCCATTCTTATTTCCACTCAGTATTCTGAAAAAGCAGTTGGTCATAGTTCTATGTCAAGTACGCATTCAAAAGATTTTAATGAGCCAATTTTATTTCTTCATCTTATAAACTTTTTGGTCCTTAACGAAGAGCATCTTCATTATCTTTGGGAGTTTAACCACTCCTCTCTACCACCTCATGAACCAGTTGAACTGCTCTTTTGGGGCACCACAGTTTTTTCTGACTCTAGTCTGCAATATATCATACCCTCTCCTGTATTTTTTTTGTACAAGGCCTTCCCAGTACTCTTCCAGATACGAATGGTCAGGGCGTATGTTTTGTACAACATACTTCCTCTTGTATAATGTAAGTGTGACTCTGAGTTAGCTCCGTTCCTTGACCGTCTGTAACATCTTTGTCAAAAAAAAAAGAAAATAATCTTATTCTTAGAAGCTTGTCCAGGTGCAGCCCATCCCTACAAAAGAAGACTGCTGTAACCCTCTGCTGACTATATCGTGTCATCTTTCTCACCACTGTTCCCAAAGTCTTTGAAACTCTCCTTAACTCTCACTTTCGTAAACACTTAGAATTCCATTCTCTTGTTGCAGTTTTCCAACATGGTTTTTGCGGTGTAGGATCTAACGGTCTGTTGTGTCTCTCTCACCTCTAGTGATTTCTCTTGCCATGCCCCTCGACATTTCTAGAGCAGATTGCATGGTGTAGCGTTAGTCATTACTTACTAGCTTCCATCCTCTGGGCTTTCTGTTTCTCTTTGTGATGGATTGTATTGTTTTCTCTCTGTTCATTTCATCGTGGTCGTCGTTTATTTAGCGAGTTCTCGCTCCTATCCTTTTAGCAGTGGTGTATCCCTCACACAGCGTTCTGTTACGTTGTTAACCGTCTGTCTTCGCTCCATAAGTAGTACCTTGGTTTAATTTAATCATATAAGAAACTCTACGCAGTGGATATCGCCAAACTGCTTCTCGAAAGCTGAGGGGATTTTAAAGGTCCCGAATTGAATTTAGCTTTTGAAAATCAGGTGTCTCACGTAGAGCACTCGTTATGGCCATTATTTTGGGGTACTGCTCACAAATTCGGGTGATCTTCCTTCACCTCTCTCTTAGTCAGACTGAAGTCATGAGCCTTCCAATTTGTCAGTTCTCGCGGTATTACCTCTGGTAATCATCCCTTTCCCTCCGCCATAGCGTTGTACTCTACCTGCTTTTCAGTGCTCTCGTGACCTATCTGCTTGTGCCTCTGCCGCCAAGATCGGAACCCTCAACACCCGCCTGGATGTTGTTTCCAATAGTTATCATGTGGAGACCAACCACACGAGGATTAATCTTAATAACACTTTACCTCTAAGAACAAAGCTGGGGAGTTTTCTTGCTTCTTTCACTTTCCTTCTGGCCATAACCTTTCCACCTTTAAGAGCCGCGTCTAGGACTCACCTGAAAAACTCAGATTGATTTCTTCATTTTTCCTCAGACTTTTCATTCTACTTTTACGCCTAGATGGCCACGATTTGGGGCGTTTTTTGCCTCTGTTAAGCCTGCTGCTGTATAAGAAATATAAAAGAGCATTAATCGTAATTTTAGTATTTTTACAATTTGCGTTATGTTAATGATATGAACCTCTTCTTGGAAATATATTTTGAAATCGTTCAAGTTAGAATTCCACATATTGTCCGACATATGTATTCAGTATGTTCTGAGTCACATACTGAAATGTGTTTGGACGCTGAAGGATGTAAAAGTGGTAGATATTTTACTCTGTGAACCTCAGTATTTTTCTTTATTAATTTTCTATAAACATAATTCTAATTCAAAATCATAAGAGCAAGGAGAAAGACGGAGGTCCAATTCCTCCTCTGTGAGCTCTTAAAAGACTTGACTATTCTAAACCCTGAGCACAACTCTCCGACCCTGGAACATGAGAGCACGATAGTACGACCCTTGGATATAATGGCACAACCCTTCATCTAACCCTTACGAGTCAGGGAAAAGCCAGAATCATCATACCTAAGTGTATGATGAACACCGGTTCAGCCTTATCATATCTTTTCCTATCGCTTGCCACCCCTAACTAAGCATATACTATAATCTGTTCTCTGCAAATTGATAATGGCTTGACGTAACTCACTTTCCTACTCGTCTGACTGCCAGTGGCTCCACGTGTCCATTCTTCATCCTATCGATCAATATCAGCATCAGTATCAGCTTATCTTTCCCACACACATCACACAGGCTGAGGATTTCGCACCCTCCGTGTGCGTCAGGTGACGCTGTCTCGGCAAAATAAGTCTACCCTTCCCGTCACCCTATTCAGCTGACACTAGTCCACATATGGCATCACTCCTGACCCCTACCGGCCCCTGTGTAATATACATTACCCTCCCTTCCCTAATGCTTATTTTGGCTCACTACACAGTAACCTTCTGTACCCTACCAGCTACATCGTATGGCCATACTGTGCCCTGGCATCCCACCTCCTGACATTGCCTCAAGACACACAGAGAATTCCTCCCTCCCCGTTGGTGAAACGCTAGCTCAGTATTTTTCACACCCCTCTCTTCTGTGTTGCGGACATTGCGTTATCATATTTTCACATGCCTCCCTTGCTGGGTGACGCTGATTTGAAAATGGCTCCCCTGACGTTCGTTTAGCAAACACTAGCCAGTTTCCTCTCCTGTTGACAGTGGTCCTACATTTTGTACTGCGTCTCCCCCTTCACCATGACGGACGTGTCTTTCACATACTGTATCATTCCTTCTCTTCCTGAAAATGTCAGACTCTCTTCCTCCTGTCGCTTGACAGTGGTTCACCATATGTTACGCTTTCTTTCCCACTGCTCACTCGGCTCGATATATTCCACCTTCTCTCTGCTGTTTGGCGCTGGTGTCACGTCCTGTATACTCCATGATGAGTATAGTTCATCATATTATAGTCTCTCAATTTCCCCCCCCCCCATGCCTGACACCTATTCTCCAGCGTTTGCTTAAGACGCGATGCCTTCCTACCTCTATTGTTGACACTGATTCAGCATTATATACGGTACCCTTCCCATCCCTCACGCTCCACGCTTGCGGATATTGATTTAACGTGCGTTGACAAGCTGTTGCCCTACTTTGCTCAGCCATCGCCAGCTTTTGTTCAGTCGTCGCCCAGTTTTTCCAAGTTGCCAACAAACCTCAGCTGCCACCTAACCTTCCTCAAGATAAAGCGTCGTATAATTAGCTTCGCCAAGGTCGCTCAGGCTAAAGGTTTTTTTTATCCGAGTTCAGTATCAGAGAAAGCGTTGCTCTCTCTCTGTGCGATACAGACCCCTCATGGACCTTATCTACGCTCGAGATGCTACGTAGAGGCTTTGCCTTTCTAGTATTTAGTCATAGGAGAAAGAAGTAAGGTCTGTAACCAAAGATGTTAGTCGGAGAGGCAACAGATGTAGAAAACTTGATGAAGTATGGAGTCGACGGCAGGCATACAAGCAGCAGGTATAGTAAAGGTAATAACGAACTGTGGAGTCAACAGCGAATAGCGTCGTGCTCATGGAATGAGTAGGATCTCTGATAACTTCCAGTAAGTGTTAGAAAGGTTGAGGAATACACAAGCAAAGATAGATCCATGCCAGCCACATACAGTGTAATGGATAAGTTTCCCCATTGCCTTTACCTTTTAGTCAACCCCCAAAGCTTCTGCCTCGTCAGACTGGACTGAAGCCTCTGCCTGGTCGGCATCAGTAAAAGCTTCTGCCTCGTCTGCATCGCCCACATAGAGTGAGTGCCAACTCTAATCACTCTGAGGTATTAGGAGAGGATGTAGATAAACTTGACATAATCCTCGCAGGATATTCCATAGGTATGCAGCAGAGCGCCAAAGTCTGCGGGAGACATAGAGACAGACGGATCTGAATCTCTGATCTAGGACGAGAACGGACAGTGACTTGGAATATTACCTTATCACGAGATCCAGGCATCATATTGATAACATGGTCGTCAATGGCACGTTCCAGGAATTGGAGTACAATTACAAGAGAGTAATCCTTATGTTTAGAGATGAAATTATTCTTAATCATACCTGAGGGAACGACCGAAAGAAAACAAAAGAATTTTAGATGTATTTTCTCCTTGCACAGCAACCCATTTGGACGGGGCAAATTCTTGCCTTCAGTCCAGGTTAAGAAGCACACTAATGCGTGAAGGGGAGAACTACAATGAGAATCAATTTCATTTCTTAAGCTTTTGTAGACTCGACTCAAAGTTGGAATAGTTATCGAAAGTGATCAACAAGAAGAGGATAAGAAATACATTCATTTGTATGACAAGGAAAGAGCGGGGTAACATAACGGTCAGTCTTCATATACATGGTCTCCACAGAGAAACTATCGGATCCATCCGTGTGTCGCAGGTGCACTTAGATTTTGCTGAATGATATACACGTCGATAGCTTAGGAGAGCACTAGCCGAAACGTTACCTTTGGAACAGAAACTGTGAAGCAACATCAGAAGCTAATTTGCTGGGGAATAACCACCCGATTGTACTTGTTGCATCCTTGTCTGGCAGAGTTTTAGAGCAGAACAAGTACACAATCATCGACAGAATTTTGGCACGAGATGAGTTCGTCTTTGGAGCTACCAAACGGGGTGCACTTAGTGTTCTGGAGGCCTTATGTTTATGTAACTTTGGTGCTGATGTTGTTGGTGTGGGGAGTAAATGTCACGTGTGTGTCTTATGCGATGCCTCTAGTGTTATGGTGCATTGTTCACTGTTAGTGAATGTTCAGTCAAGAAGACTGAAGGGTGTGAGAAGCATTCGTGTCTGTTTGGAGCTTTACACACACACACACACACACACACACACACATATATATATATATATATATATATATATATATATATATATATATATATATATATATATATATATATATATATATATATATATACATACATATATATATATATATATATATATATATATATATATATATATATATATATATATATATATATATATATATATATATATATGTATGTATATATACTTCCCACGTATTCCCTGCGTGTCGTAAAAGGCGACTAAAAGGGGAGGGAAGGGGGGTGGGCTGGAAATCCTCCCCTCCCGTTTTTTAACTTTCCAAAAGAAGGAAGAGGGAAGGCCAAGTGAGGATACTTCCTCTAGGGCTCAGTCCTTTGTTCTTAACGCTACCTCGCTAACGCAGGAAATGCGAATATGTATGAAAAAAAGATATATATATATATATATATATATATATATATATATATATATATATATATATATATATATATATATTTATATATATATATATATATATATATATATATATATATATATATATATATATATATATATATATATATATATTTATATATATATATATATATATATATATATATATATATATATATATATATATATATATATAGTGTGTGTGTGTATGTGTGTGTGTGTGTGTGGTGGGGTGGGGAGTTGTGAACTACCCTCATTTTTTTCAAGGTTGGATGGCAATTAACTTTTAGCCGGTAACCACAATTGCGGTCTTACATTTTCTTGCTTTCAACGCGGATAATTAAAGTTGTTCAAGACAAAAAGTTGTCGTTAATGGCGGGAAGTGGTTCGGGCAATTTCGGCCGGGGGCGGGACAGTTAGAATGGGGAGGTACTCACACTGATTCGACCGTGGCTATTACTACTACTACTACAGGAGAGACGCGGGCGGGAAGGGAGGGAATCTGGTGCAGCTTTATTAGAACTGAGTTTGCGGGAGGAAAGACGGGCTATGGAAGGAAGGTGAAAATTAGCCGAGACTTCGAGATTTGCTGGGGAATAGTCGCTGACATGGCTACGGCCATGTCGAGCGGCGGAGTTTACTAGTGAAGAGACGGCCGCCAAAAAATTATTAGCGGTCACACGTGTTATATGGAGTTAGCTGGAGGGAGGTAAAAGCCGGGGCGGCTAGAAGGGGAGGTAGTCACGCTGATTGGATGGGGAGGCGGGGCTTGAGAGTAATGCATCTCTTACATCAGAAGCGCAAAAGCAGAGGTTAATCTCTTCCATCATGAACGTTGAAGGGCGACTAATTATCCCCGTGGGCATGGAGGTGGAGGGGGAACGAGGCATTATGTCGGGCCGGAGTTGTGTGTCAACAAGGGTCCGGGGGTTGAGGGTGCCACCACAGGCTACGTGGTATACAATGTAATCTTCGCCTCCTCACGTTCAAACCCACGACGGTGTACAGGATGGAATGCTGGTATTAGCCTTATGTATGTTTCAGACGTAGAACGTTGCTTGTACAACGCCTCTAGTGCCCTGACCTGTTGCTGTCTATACCCTTTTAGCCCCTTACAACCAACTGAAGCACTTGCTGTATGGTACCCTAAAGGCTTCCAATCCTAAATAGAAGACATGTTATATCACATCTCTTGGATACCAGAGTTAGAGGCCATTATGGCCAGAGATGTAGCCTGCCTTGCTATGGTTCCCTTGCACTGCGAAAATGCACTTTGCATTTGGTGAAATCTTTTCTTAAGTAACCTGGTAAATGCTCTGTCGTCGACGCCTAACGCCCTAGAGACTATCACTCACCCATATCGATGACGTGTAAGTCATACAGGTACCATTATTGGGAGCTGTGTAGGAGAATAATGAACTTGATTCATGTTGGTACCATTTCCAAATTACTGAGTTCAATTTGTGACCGTCCCTAGATGTGTAAATTCTTCAGTTATCTGGGCGACTTGTGAAAATTCCTACAGTCTTTACGCTCTCCCGCAGAATGAAAACATACCTGAACACTAAATATCTGATATCCATCCTTGTTGGCAACGGTTCAGAAGAACACAGTGGCAGCAGCAGACCCAGAACTTTGGGATACAAGGTATTGCTCCTCTTTGGCGCAGGTTGAGAGCAGTTGCATCGCCAGCCGATGGGGTTTTTAAAAACCAAAACAAACTTTCACCTTCGAATTTCACTTCTCTCAGCCAAGAGGATGTTTATTCCAGAGAGTTCTCTACGTACCTCCCGTTCCTTTAACGTTACCAGTTTAACAGTCTCTCGTGAATAACAGTGGAAGTGGGTAAAGAGAAAATAAAAAAAGAGAATAGATTGTAAAGAGAGTGACCAAGGAAGAAGATACGAGGACTTACGAAGACATTTTTTTTTTTGCTAGTGGCAGAGCTCGCGCGTAGTGCTCACCGTTCACCGCAGGAAAATCTAGGGTTAGTTACGCGTTGTCAAGTGTTACGTATGAGATGACGAGACTCTTATGTTTTAAAAGCCCGCGGCCCACATGTGGGTGAGGTAGAAAGAGAAGACAGATCCCTAGGCCAAAGGAGCGACTCTTTGACTCTCATTGATGTGTTGGCTCACGGAGCCAGCCGTCGCTGACCTCCTGATACCCGTGTGGACAGTACTGGAAGTACACCTCCCTGGTCGATGGCTGCCTACCAGAGAGAGAGAGAGAGAGAGAGAGAGAGAGAGAGAGAGAGAGAGAGAGAGAGAGAGATCGGAAAACCAGGTTGAAAAAAAAAAAAGAATGCGTGAAGTGAAAACGTGATTAAGCCCTTGTTATAATTGGTTCAAATTCTCCCACGTCTCCCCAAAACCACATTTAGTAATTCATATCATGAGAATGCTTGATAACCAGGGAAATATACTACATTTGTCGTACCTCGGTTTAAACTAAAAGACTCTTCCCAGTGCCTCTTCTTACTCTGATATATACCATACTGTTCTCGAATCTTCCATGAAACTATAACCTTTGGTAAATATTTCACAACCTATCCTCCTTGTAATCACCAACTTGGCGTTGGTACTTCCTTAACCATAGTCTTCTATGTATCATGACGTATGACCTCATCACGTCACTAACCTTTTTCATGACCTGTTTTCTGTGACGTCGCTAATCTGGAGTCGTCCTTCTACCCCACAGGGTTCGGTTCCTTGGCCAACAGAGGTGTGACTCACACACACGTTTCGTCAAATGAGGTAAGTTGTCATACCCTCTTTCTGTGGGCTCTTATTTTAATATATATATATATATATATATATATATATATATATATATATATATATATATATATATATATATATATATATACACACACACATACATGATCCAAATGGTCTCCATAGCCACACTATGACCAGTACGTTACCTTCTCCATCTCTCATATTGCCACTCGTACTCCTAATTAGAATTACTATCACCTTAGCACATAGATAGGCCAGCATATGTATATATAGCTTTCCATCTTCAACTTGTTGAGAGAGATGCAGTCCTTACGTCCATCACCTCACCATCACTTTTAACAATTCCACAATCACTTTTAACACTCAGAAGGCTTTAACATAACATTTCAGTGATATCCTCGTAATACACTGCATCGTCTTACAGTATCCAATACTGAATGCTCTGATCTATTGTCCACAGCTGCATAGTTCATTGCTATATGCCTGTGAACAAGTTACGTAAGTTCAGTGCGTTTTAAATAGAATTTCGTTTAATAGGTATTCATATTACAGAGCAATATTCGCTATATATGTCCTCACCGCCGTGTCACTCTCCCTTTAAAAGTGGGCAATAACTATGTTAACCCGATCTGTTGATTTGCTGTTTTTGCCCTTGATTCTCTCGATGTGTATTATCTGTTAGTATTTTCAAAAGGGGGAACCATTCAATACCCAATAACATGTAATTACTTTTTATGTGTTTGCTGGGGAGAGTTTTATGTTCCTGTTGCCCGGTCTCTTACCCTTGTTTATATGTGTATCATATCTTTACTCCTATGTATGTGTACACACGTACACGTACACACCCCAGGCTAAGCCAGTTACCTATTTATCGACCAGCCCCGAGGGGAGGATGAACACCTGGGTTTTGTATAGGCCGAGTGCCACGCCCAGGATTCGAATCCAGGGGGATCCAACCCCTGGATGGCCTATTCTGCTCCACAGAGGTCCGTAATATATGAGATCTACTCTCTAAAATAACGTCCAAGAAGAAAAAAAAGGAACCTCAGTGTACACGCATATATGTGCATATATACATACAATTCCTGGAAGTCCTCGAGTCGTGGAGGGTGTTTGGTTATGTTCATAACATGATTTTGGCCATTTAGGGTTGAGCATTGAAGCAGTCGTCCCTCTTCATTGATACGTAGGTAGGAAAGACAATCGCCTGCTGTCAGTATTGCATATCCTGCCTGCAGGATATGGATTTATCACGCCGCACTATCATGAAGGGTGTGCGGAAAGACGCACCGTTTTTAGGCACTATCCTCAACCACTACATATGCGAACATGGAGAAGCATGTTGAAATGTTTTAAGTCACGCTAGTGTAATAGAACCCCTCGTCATGGACAGCAGTGATTACTCCTTTTCCCCATCTGGCACATGAACGTTTCAACACACAGTGTGCCGACACAAGGTCTTTCTCACTGGGTTAGAGTTCCTCATAAGGTTATCGCCACAGACAGTGATTCTGTCCTGGTAATGTACATATACAGACACAAAAAGGGTGGCTGGCGCCACCTGTGGTGGACAACGAGGCTACGACAACCCACCGATATTTGTAAACTCCGAGGTATACACGCAACGTTGCCTGGCTGATGAGTGTGACAGAGAGGGAGGGAGACCTGTGAGGGCAGTTTTGCTCCGCTCCGGCTCGGGGTTTATGAAGGGAGGGAACAACACCTGAGGTATGTTTGAGGGGACATGAAACCTCTCTTACCCGTCCGTGTGATGCTGTCACCGAGGATCTGTGTGAGACAAGACACACATGCTCACTAGTACATGCCTTCTCTCTCTCTCTCTCTCTCTCTCTCTCTCTCTCTCTCTCTCTCTCTCTCTCTCTCTCTCTCTCTCTCTCTCTCTCTCTCTCTCTCTCTCTCTCTCTCTCTCTCTCTCTCTCTCTCTCTCTCTCTCTCTCTCTCTCTCTCTCTCTCTCTCTCTCTCTCTCTCTCTCTCTCTCTCTCTCTCTCTGTGGCAGCCAGTTTTCCTTTTTTGTGTGTGTTTGTTGTATGTTTCACGTTGCATGTAGTGATGTCTACTCTGTCTGGATCTATTGTGTCGCGTGTACAGGATGGGGTATTGTGTGTGTGTGTATGTGTGTGTGTGTGTGTGTGTGTGGTGCCGTGAAGTCTCTTTGCTCAGAGATTACGTGAAGCACTTTAGTGTGTCATTACCCTTACTGCTATTGGTGTCTTACGGGGACAAAGTCTTACACTGGTATCGTCTCGTGTTCTAACCTTGTGTAGTTACTATGTCTTAACATTATCTTTACACACACACACACACACACACACACACACACACACACACACAAACACACACACACACACACACACACACACACACACACACATAGCTTATGCCACCTTACCCATCCATCGACCAGCCCCAGTGAGGAGGATGAAAGACTGGATTAGCTCTGATCCGGTTACCCCGTCCGGGACTCGAACCTCGACCCGTTAGAGTAATAATAAGTCGAAGCATAACCCATGAAGAAATTGTCTTTTAACTTATACGTAAAATAAAAACATACAGAGAAACCAGTTGATGTTACCAGGATCACATCCTACACGGCAAGATGCGATCCTGGTAACCTCTACTGATGTCTCAGGATATTTTCCTCCATCTGTGTTTTGTCATTATTTGCGTCTGAGGATGTGGTGAAATACACGAAAGCGCTTAAGCAAATTTTTCTGTTTTGATGTACCTTCGTTGTCTACAAGTTTTTTGTGTGATCGTCACGTGTCTGCTTCGTGAATTCATCATATATTATGTGCCTATATATATATATATATATATATATATATATATATATATATATATATATATATATATATATATCATACTAATCTCCAACTGCCAGGATCGAACCCGGGTCCCCTGCTTAGGAGGCGGGAGCACTATTGCTAGGCTATGATCACCCCTTAAAGGGAAACGACTATTCGAGTACTGTGTGAGACGTGAGACGAAGGATATTCGATTACATAGTACATAATAACTTGGTCTCCAAAATACCTTCTGATGCATTATACGGAGACGAATGTAAAACAGTGGACAAAGATTACTGGGTAAATCTAAACCCATAACATAGGAAACTGAATCTGGATGTGGATTAGGGACTGACTCTCAGACAGGGAACAACAGAGTGATATGAAATGAGAAGCACAGAACCATACGTTCCATCATCTGCATCAGCGACCTGGTGACCGGATTCACCAGTTGAGTAACGGAGTTTGTCAATATCACAGAAATAGGAAATGTAACCGAGTCAACGGAAGACGAGGGAAGGTTCAAAGGGATTTGTGTAAACTGACTGAGCGGGTCAGAGACATGGAAAATAGATTTCAAGATGAATACAGAATAATCCACTTTAGCGCCCGATTACAAATCACGAATACAGAATGCTCGATAATCCGAACGAAAAAGACTTAGGAGAAATTATCATGTAATTATTATGTATAAAGACTCTGGAGTAAGATGCCCAGCTGCCGTCAACAAAGTAAACAATACTCCCTCTTTCTACCACTGTAGTCAGCCCTCATTTGGTCACCAAAGCTAGCCAGATACGAAGGTAAACTAGATCGGAGACGATGAAGAGCAACCATACCAATCCGGTAACTGAAAAGAACAAGTCTTATGAGAAAATACTCTAAGACCCACCATTATTCCCTCTGCTAAAGCTCAACCTCCGAGGAGGCTTCACAGAAGTCTTCAGAATACTATATAATTCGTGACGTAACACACGAAGATTTTCCCACTTCATAGAGAAAAATTCAGCGACCGGATATAACAGTATGATGTAATACCGCTATGGGTAAAAGCTATCCTCACTTAGAGTGCTAGAGCATTGGAATAAAGTCTCTTTAAGGTGAAATGAAAAGCAAAGGTTGTCGCAACCTCTCACATCAAGGCTAGACAAAATAAAAGCTTTGTTACCTGTAAGTAATCCTGCTCCAGGAAGAGAATTTTAAACTTGTCTTTCCTCTCCAGACTCCAGCCCTCCAGTGCAGCCGTCTGTAAAATTGGTCGAGAACTTTTCCCGTTCACACTTCCCCTATAAAATTTCCATGGCAGAATGCTTCCCCTATACTACATTCTCTCTCTCTGTCTCTCTCTCTCTCTCTCTCTCTCTCTCTCTCTCTCTCTCTCTCTCTCTCTGTCTCTCTCTCTCTCTCTGTCTCTCTCTCTCCCGGTCTCTCTCTCTGTCTCTCTCTCTCTCTCTCTCTCTCTCTCTCTCTCTCTCTCTCTCTCTCTCTCTCTCTCTCACGTTGGTGGTAGCCAGCCACCGGCCAGGGAGGCATTTTCCTAGTACTACCCGCCTGAGTATCGGGATAGTAAAGGCTTGCGAAGTGAGCTCGCAATTCAGCAGCTGCACTTCACGTATTTCATCTCAATATCCCAGTCATCAACCCGTACTTGCAACAGCTGGTTTTTCTTAACATTCAGCGTCTCCCTAACAAAATCACAGACTCATTTTCAGATTATCTTTAAGCTGATTTAGAAGCTGGCGTTCACTCTTTCCCTCCTCCCCATCCTAATCATCTTCACACAGTTATATCCAGCTAATCTGTATACCCTCTTAAGCTGGTGCACTGCAACGGATCCTCTTACCCTGCACCATAACAAGACGTTTCTTCCCCTTTCCACTCCTCCACGTCTCTCGTGTTGTCTTGTTCCTTGAATGTTATCATGTCATCCTTTCATGCCGAGTCTGCTTATCCTCAAGATGTTGATATAACATACAAAACACGTTACACCCACACTCATTACCATCTTCATTCAGAATGAGAAGGAAATTACTTTTGATGTGTGTGTGTGTATTAGAGTGTGTGTGTGCGTATATGTGTAAGAGTGTGTGTGTGTGTGTGTGTGTGTGTGTGTGTGTGTATGTGTGTAAGAGTGTGTGTGTGTGTGTGTGTGTGTGTGTGTGTGTGTAAGAGTGTGTGTGTGTGTATGTGTGTAAGAGTGTGTGTGTGTGTGTGTGTGTGTGTGTGTGTAAGTGTGTGTGTGTGTATGTGTGTAAGAGTGTGTGTGTGTGTGTGTATGTGTGTAAGAGTGTGTGTGTGTGTGCGTGTATGTGTGTAAGAGTGTCTGTGTGTGTGTGTAAAGTGTGTGTAAGAGTGTGTGTGTGTGTGTGTGTGAGTGTGTGTGTGTGTGTGTGTGTGTGTGTGTGTGTGTGTGTTACCGGACTCCACCTTCATGAGGCTACACCGCGAGTTAAAAGTTACCTCAGGGAAGGCTGTATCACTGGGATTACAATCTCGTGAAAGATCCTCTCACCCCAAAAGGAGTCCACACTTCCCTGCTGTTGGAAGTTGCACAGCTTTGGGCTGAAGGAACCTCTGGAAAGAGATCCAGGGTAACACCAGGACTCTTCCTTAAGATTTTATGAAATATAAAAAAAATCGTCCATATAATTGGTCCAGTATAGAAAACGAGCGAGCCTTTGCATGTACGTATATAGTCGTGGCCTGGGCTCCAGTGTGGTATCAGTTGTGGAGAGCCACGTAGTATACAGTGGTTCATGGGGATGACAGTTGAGAGTAGATTTGATAAACTATGACTACGTCATTTGCTTCGGTGATACAGTGAGCTGTGTCCTATATTCAGAGTCCACATACATGTAGACAAGATAGTAGTACATCAGGAAGTGGGCAGCATTGCTCATACCAGTAGTGTTGTGGAGCGGGGAAGTTATTAGGGTTGTGAGCGGGTTTGGGCTGCAGTGCTATGGTCGAATTTTGGGCATATAAGTTGTGTCTGTGCTGTGCCCTGTTGTGACTTGAGCGAATGCGTTGTATGATACATAGGAGTTATGGTATTGTGAATCATAGTGTTGTGAGTAAAGAGATTGTAGGAGTATTGTTATGTAGGCGGCAGGACTGTAGCATACCTGTTGTGTTATTTTTTTGTGTGTTGTCAGCAGGAGTGTCGTGGGCTGTAGAGCTGTAAACGGCAGCTTTGGTGTTTATAGAGTCGTTATCGACAGATTTGCTTTGTGTGATGTTGTTAGCAGCAATGTTGTGGTCCGCAGTGTTGTTAGTGGTATTGTTGTGGTCTGTAGTGTTGGTAGAGGCAATGATGTGATCTGTAGTGTTGTTAGGAATAGTGTTGTAGTTGGTAGTGTTGCTCGTGGCTGTGTTGTGGTTTCTAGTGTCGTTAGCAGCAGTTTTTAGATGTGTGATGTTGTTAGCAGCAGAGCTGTGGTCCGTGGTGTTGTTAGCAGCAGTGCTGTGGTCTTTAAGTGTTGTTAACAGCATTGCTGTGATCTGTAGTCTTATTAGCAGCAATGTTGTGATATTTAGTGTTGTTAGCAGCAGTGCTGTGGTCTGGAGTGTTGTTAGCAGCAATATTGTGGTATGTAGTGTTAGCAGTAGTGCTGTGGTCTAGTGTTGTTAGCAGTAGTGCTGTGATCAGCAGTGTTGTAAGCAGCAGTGCTGTGGCCTGAAGTGTTGTCAGTGGTGGTGTTGTGACCTTCAGTGGCTTTAGCTCCGGTGTTTATGGCGGCAAGATTTAGGATGGCAATTTTGTGGTCGCTATTGTTGGCAGTGTCCGGCCAGTGTGGGCAATGTTATGGGCGTCAGTTGTCGCAGGAGACAATGGTGTCAGCGAAATGGTTGAGGGCGATAGTTTTGTGTCCACCGACGTTATGGCGGCGCTGAAGACAGGTACAGTATTATATCTTTTTTCCTGTTTTGGCACAAGTGACGTCGACAAAATCTTGTAGAGAGAGAGAGAGAGAGAGAGAGAGAGAGAGAGAGAGAGAGAGAGAGAGAGAGAGAGAGATCTAAATTTGGATGGAGGAAGGACTGTTCTAACGCTAGGGTAATGGAAAGGTATCATCTCATGAGCCCAGGACACACAGGGAACTGTAGGGCAAGATGTACATGCTCTGTGTATCTTCCTAGGTGTTGGAGACTATTAATGGTAGGTGTAGCCAGCATTAGTTCCACTCATGTTGGCTGGTGTATGTCTGTGTATTCCAGTCTGCTGTGTTTTGTTTAACTGCTCACACGTAGATTTTTTTTTTTTTTTTTAAAGTCATTAACTTGTTCATCTTTCTAGTCTTTTTTGTATTACTTAGTTGCACCATGTTGGATTTTATTACTGAAATGTTATTCAAAAAGAAATATATCTTTTACCGCGTTATATGTATGTATATATATATATATATATATATATATATATATATATATATATATATATATATATATATATATAACGTATACATATATAATCATTGTTAGCAGCCTGACATGAGAATTTGATATCCTTACTCTGACGTGTAAACTTAAAGATGTAACATATTTGTTTGAACGGAGCAGGGCATATGCTTGCTACGTCATGGGTCATTTAGCCGACTATGAATAATCGAATTTCGTGGAACTGTTCCTTGGAAAGAACTAATAATGAATCATGGGAAGACAGTGCGTATGTCTCCCATCTTTGGGGCAAGACAGTAACGTTATACGTGTGATACATACGGAGAGCCACACGCGTGAAGACATCGTCGCCACGCTAAGCATTCATCTTCCCTAATGCCTCCAGTCCGGTCTCTTTTCTTGCTTCGAGGATGTGGTTGTTGATGAGTGGGTGCCGCTTACCTCATAGTAGTGGTGTTTAGTGAGCCACACCACCACCACGTTGAAGGTAATGGTGACTTAGTGAGGGAACAGCCTTTGTTTCCCCTTATAACAATGGTGCACGGTAAAAATGCCACTCATCTCTCACAATATTGAGGTGAAGGTGCTTCATTTTCTTACTGCTGCGATGCTTGATAAAGGAGGGGGTCCATTACTCACTCAGGAGGAGGAGGAGGAGGAGGATGCTTGGTGGGAAACAGCACATCCTCACGATGGAAGTGCTTATTTGAGCTCTCTTTCGACACTCATTTCCTCACGACGGTGGATCTTGATGAGGCGAAGCGAATCACTCCTATTTAACGGTAATATTTGACTTCAGAAACACTAATCTCCTACACTGGTGGCTCCTTATGATGAGTGAGTCACGTACCACGGCAGTGTTACTGAGTGAGGTGACAGTTGCCTTTCTCAGTGGTGGCTGTTTTTTCATGAGTAGCTACTACTCAGTTCATCCCTCTTGGTTGTAACTGTTAGTCAGAAACACCATTCCTTCACCGAAGTGGTCTTTAGCGAGGCACCGTCACTGCCTCACAGTGGTAGACCATCGTAAAGGGCTGTGAAGGAGACTGCTACACCTTCTCTTCTCAGGGCAGTGATGCTTAATGAGGGGCGACCACTCCCTCATACTGATGACGTTCGGTTGGAGACACTGCCACTCCTCAGTGTTGGAAGGCTTCCACTCTCCCTACTGGAAAAGAAAAGAATATAAGAACTTCATAATCTCAGTGAGAATCTTTCGTTCAGCAGTACGCTTTTATATCTTTCCATATATGATGTGTAATCCTACCCGCATCCAGTAATTAAACCTTTGGTCAATATTAGCCTGAAACGATGACAAATGGGAACTGAAGTCAAAGCAGATAAAAACCAATTAATTGACTCTCGGATTCGGAAACGTAATCACACTGTGAAGTGAAAAAGGGAACCAGCTACTGACATCAAAGATAGAAGATTTGCGTCACGATCCTGGGCCCGGTGATGGCAAGACTTTCAATCACAAATTTTTTCCTCTTTTGTGTTTGATTTACGCTATTTGAATGCAGTGAAAAAAGAAAAGCATCGCCTGAGTACTGCGTCAGTCACTATATCTTATCACAGTCTCGGAGGTTTTGTTGAATCTCGTAATAAGTAAGTTTATCAAACTAGAGTCTCTGTATATCGCTAGAATATGCAACTATTTTTTTTTTATGACAACGTTTATTTTCTTTGATCCTCTGGGTTTCCTCTTGCTACCTGTAAAACCAAGTCAATTATTCCAGTCATATGAAAAATGTTTAACGCTTACAGACTAAAAGATATTTGTAAGGTAGAATAAACTGTGTATGAAGTCTGTTGGGGATGAGAGAGCCTGGGAAGTGAGTCAGTTGTTGTTCGCTGATGATACAGCGCTGGTGGCTGATTCATGTGAGAAACTGCAGAAGCTGGTGACTGAGTTTGGTAAAGTGTGTGGAAGAAGAAAGTTAAGAGTAAATGTGAATAAGAGCAAGGTTATTAGGTACAGTAGGGTTGAGGGTCAAGTCAATTGGGAGGTAAGTTTGAATGGAGAAAAACTGGAGGAAGTGAAGTGTTTTAGATATCTGGGAGTGGATCTGTCAGCGGATGGAACCATGGAAGCGGAAGTGGATCATAGGGTGGGGGAGGGGGCGAAAATTTTGGGAGCCTTGAAAAATGTGTGGAAGTCGAGAACATTATCTCGGAAAGCAAAAATGGGTATGTTTGAAGGAATAGTGGTTCCAACAATGTTGTATGGTTGCGAGGCGTGGGCTATGGATAGAGTTGTGCGCAGGAGGATGGATGTGCTGGAAATGAGATGTTTGAGGACAATGTGTGGTGTGAGGTGGTTTGATCGAGTAAGTAACGTAAGGGTAAGAGAGATGTGTGGAAATAAAAAGAGCGTGGTTGAGAGAGCAGAAGAGGGTGTTTTGAAATGGTTTGGGCACATGGAGAGAATGAGTGAGGAAAGATTGACCAAGAGGATATATGTGTCGGAGGTGGAGGGAACGAGGAGAAGAGGGAGACCAAATTGGAGGTGGAAAGATGGAGTGAAAAAGATTTTGTGTGATCGGGGCCTGAACATGCAGGAGGGTGTAAGGAGGGCAAGGAATAGAGTGAATTGGAGCGATGTGGTATACAGGGGTTGACGTGCTGTCAGTGGAGTGAATCAAGGCATGTGAGGCGTCTGGGGTGGACCATGGAAAGCTGTGTAGGTATGTATACACGTGTGTGGACATGTGTATGTACATGTGTATGGGGGGGGGGGGTTGGGCCATTTCTTTCGTCTGTTTCCTTGCGCTACCTCGCAGACGCGGGAGACAGCGACAAAGTATAAAAAAAAAAAAAAAAAAAAAAAAAAAAAATATATATATATATATATATATATATATATATATATATATATATATATATATATATATATATATATATATGCGACTTAGACTTTAAGAATCCACGTGCACACGGCGGTAAGAAATATATATATTCCAGGTATGTTCAGCATTCTTAGAAATGATCATTACGACTCGTGTTGTCTCGGTGAGGTTGGTATGCGTGTACGTGAGACAGACTTCCAAATAATGATGGAGCCCCACTTTATACTTATTCTCGTCGAAGTATGAAGTATATATATATATATATATATATATATATATATATATATATATATATATATATATATATATATATATATACATATTGATCATATACATGATGATTCTATACATGCCGTTAGCAATCGATATATTGCGATATCATATAAGCAGGGCTACCAGTGTGAGGTCAGACCAATGGGCATTTCTCAGAGTCCAAGCTTGGTCCATGGTTTAATATTGTTTCACACAAGACGTGGTAACATACTTTTGCTACCATGTGTGTATAAGCAGCGGTGATATCGCTATCACAGATAAGTGTGGACGGTTTTACCAGCCCGCACGTATTTTAATTCTATATTCATATGTTACTTCATTTATGGAATTATTATATCTTTTTGATTATTTTAATTCTATATTCATATGTTTCTTCATTTATGGAATTATTATATCTTTTTGATTATTTTCAACATTGTTTTGATGTATACATGATACTTAACCATTATAAAGAAATATACGTTGGAGTCGATTGACACCGATTGGGTAATACCTCTTTCTGTTATGTATTGAAGGTGACTGGGGTTGTTAGGTTCTGTAAAGGCATTTAACGTCCGTATGCTCACCTTCCCCATTCATACCACATGCTCCGCATTCCCATTCATACCTCAGCCAAGAGCTTAACCTTCAAACTAACAGAAAATCTTAACCTGCATGTATATAAGTACGCAGATTGCTTAGTTACTAGAATATATATATATATATATATATATATATATATATATATATATATATATATATATATATATATATATATATATATATATATGTTATCCCAGGGGATAGGGGAGAAAGAATACTTCCCACGTATTCCCTGCGTGTCGTAGAAGGCGACTAAAAGGGAAGGGAGCGGGGGGGGCTGGAAATCCTCCCCTCTCATTTTTTTTTTTTTTTCCAAAAGAAGGAACAGAGAAGGGGGCCAGGTGAGGATATTCCCTCAAAGGCCCAGTCCTCTGTTCTTAACGCTACCTCGCTAATGCGGGAAATAGCGAATAGTATGAAAGAAAAGAAAAATAAATATATATATATATATATATATATATATATATATATATATATATATATATATATATATATATATATATATATATATATATTCCTATGAGTTCACGGGGAAAATGAAACACGAAATGTTCCCAAGTGCACTTTCGTGTAATAATCACATCATCAAGGGAGGCACAAGAGAGAAATATAACAGTCAGTTGATATACATCGAAGAGACGAAGCTAGGACGCCATTTGGTAAACATATGGTTCTTGAATTTTTTTCATTCTTCCCTGTTTAATTATGAATCACCACAGATCAGCGCTGCCACAATCTAAAATGCTGACCATAACCATAGCCTCTCTTTCTTGGAAGTCGCACGTATTTACGGTAACCAAATCTGTTTCCCAAAAGCTGTGGGAGTGTTGCTGCGAACATTACTCTCCAGAGCAGCTGTGTCAGGGGGGTTTTGTTGAAACTAGTAGACAGTAGTGCTCACATACCTGGGGTGACTCTTCCTCCACTTCTCCGTTGTCCAGAGTGGAGCCAGAAACCATCCATGTCACCAGTTCTCTAGGCATTGCCCCACTCCAACTACTCTTTCTGTCCACAGCGAGATTGCTGCTCGTTTTCCTATTGTTTCGGTATTGTTTTGGACACTGGTGTCATGAGTTATCTGTGTGTGTCCCTGCCATGAAGCTTTGAGCCCGTGGTGCTTGTCTGACCGGTGCTTCCCATAGTTTCTATGTGAAGACTGGCTACACGCAGATTAACTGTTACGATACCTCATTTGCTCAAATGGCTAAGCTGTGAGATTCTCTTCCCTCTTTCGTCTTTCCCTATAACCATTCTACCTTTAAGGGTCAGATCTCCAAACCCATGAGAAACTCGTGATAGTTTCTCTCTTTATTTTCCTTTCCTTTTTTTTTTTCTCGTTCGAAATGACCATGATGAGTGAGGGCGTGTATGCCGCGCCATATCGGTCACTCTAAGGAAAGGCAGTGGTTACACAGCGAGCGAGGCGTCGTCTTCGGTGAGGCTGTATCATCTTCATTGGATGGAGAGATCAGTCTGGTTGAGGTTCTTAACGTTTCAAAGAAATCAGTCATTTTCCTGCTCCTGCGTGTCGTTCTGTCTTGAAGCTGCATACTGTGTATAGATATATATTGTATACCGTATACTTCACGTATATTCTAATACTCCAAAATTTCGTTAAAAGAGGAATGTGTGGTTTGGGAGTTGCACTGGGTGAAAGTGGATTTATGGCTGACAGGAAGTCAGGTAATCTTTACAGGAGCTAAATTTATTGTAGTGGGTCATGCTGGAAGATTTTCCTTAACTTCTGTGTGTGGACTCAGAGACTCAATGCTGTACATGGTTTTGTCAAATTCACTTCGTTTTTTATGTTGTCTTATGAGCTGGCATAATTATCATCCTCATCATATTAATAACTGGGTAAGGGTATTTCTTTTGACTTAAGTCCGTACAAAAATTTTGGATGATAAAGTCAATATAAATTTTGGATAATAACGTTATGAGGATATTCATACACGATTTGAGGGATTACGTCGTCTATAACTTGTTATGAGATGTATATACAAAAAGTTGAGATATATTTATTTGATAATTTCAAGTATTCCTGCGTCTGTCACTTTGCTTTTATAAGCGTTTGTTTGTTCCTATGTCATGGCCGAACTGTAGCACATAAAGACCCGCAAATTTTGGTTGTAAGCACCTCAGAACCTGCCTGGGCAAGGGTTTAAGGTAGAGTTCGTTGGCCTTCAAGATTCTTCTGAGGCCACCAGAACCCTTACTGATTACATTTAGTATGCAACAGTACATGCAGTGTTAGGAAATTTAGCATTAGGCTCAATTCATTGTTCACTCAATGATCGTTTGTCTTGATATATAAAACTTAAGCTTCTTGTATATTGCTATAAAGCTTTTTTCAAATAATTTTTTTTTATTTTTTTTTACACCCTGCAGCACCGGACACAAAAGCTATATTCTGGAAATATATATATATATATATATATATATATATATATATATATATATATATATATATATATATATATATATATATATATATTTCTTTCTTTCAAACTATTCGCCATTTCCCGCATTAGCGAGGTAGCGTTAAGAACAGAGGCCTGGGCCTTTGAGGGAATACCCTCACCTGGCCCAATTCTCTGTTCCTTCTTTTGGAAAATTAAAAAAAAATGAGAGGGGAGGATTTCCAGCCCCCCCGCTCCCTCCCCTTTTAGTCGCCTTCTACGACACGCAGGGAATACGTGGGAAGTATTCTTTCTCCCCTATCCCCAGGGAATATATATATATATATATATATATATATATATATATATATATATACCTACATATGCACTAGAAAACGTTAATCGTGTATTGCTAGGTCATCTTACTGGTGCCCAGCAACCTTCAGTCCCCCGGTGTTTATCAGTATTGATGGACCCCAGGAAGGAGACTTATCAGTATTTCCCCCACAAGTGGAGGTTTTCCCCTGGAGAAATATCCACTTTACGGGTCACCTCCTAAGGGTTCACTACCACGTTTTCGCGGAACGAACTGCTGTGCATTGAATATAGATTAGAAATGTTCAGTTATTCTGTTAAGTAATGGAAAAATTACTGTTCCCATGATAACTACGTTGCGCTTGTCCACTTTGCACGCACATATCCCTAGACTTTGTTTGAGATTTAAGAAGCTGACACAGAAGACTTCAGCATAGAAGAGAGACAACTTTTATGATTCTCTGTCATTGTGCAAACTTGGTCCAGATACCTTACCAAGAAACCTCTCTGAGTGAATCATTGACTACTTAATCAGGTGAGATGGTAAGATAATGGTTTAACTGTGTCTTCCATTCAACTGTCTTTTGATCTGATCCCCTTTCTGTTCTCTCTTACTTTGGGACTCGTTTGTCCGTACCTGTAGTGCTTCTTGCTACTGTAAATGAAGTAGCTTTGAAAATACATGAGAGCAAAATCTTTTTGTCCTGATTATCTGATGTACAGATGCAAGAAGACAACGGAATCATGATAATTAGATTCTTGTAGACTGAATAACGAGACCGTGATGCCGTGCGTCAACAGATGGTCTGCACACAGTGAAAGCCTCACGACACCAACTGTCCACCGAATATAAAAGCTTTTACTCCCTGACACTGACAGGTCGGCGAGAGAGCTTGATAGAAAAAAGAAAAATTCAGATGGGTCGCTGTCTCAAAGGTCTGTGGCCCAAGGAGGTTACTTACTTACGAAGAAATATTCCCAGAAGGAAGGAAGGGTTAGCACGTAGCACTCACCGCAAGAAAATGTTGGAGATACGAATAAAGGGTTGTGTGAATTTAGGTGTTGTCAGGGGTTATGTGTGAGATGGAGAGGCTGTATACCAGGAGCCCACACGTGGATGAGACAAAAAAAAGACAGCTGCCCATGCTGAAGGCCTGACATTTGATAGCCACTGGAGTGCTGGCTCACTGTGCAAGCGTCACGCACCCTCCCGATACGCAGTCGGGTGGTACCAATATTATACCTTCCTGGTCAGTGGCCACCTACCACGTACCACCTACCAAAATATAGAGCCCGTTAACAACTTGAGACATTATCTGCAGCTGATAATGATAAGCTAATCGCTATACACCGCCACTGGACATGATGAAGTCACCAGAGGAGATGGGGAAAGCAGGGGAGACGATAAAGATATCCTTTGAATATCCCTGCTTCCCTCAGTCTCTATTGTCTCGTGTCTACAACACGAGACAATAGAAGCATCGTAGACTCCCGTTTCTACCCTGAGATTCTGACTACTCAGGTCTAAGGCTGGAATCTCCAGCTTCATTACAGTTATGTATTACACCAGCATTCAGAGCAGCTTCCATTTTCTTGCCGTAATGAAATCTCATTTCGAGGTTTAGAGGAGGTACATTTCTCTCTGGCTGTATGGGCGAAGGTATGTATCTCGAGGACGGATTTATTCGCTAAAAGCTATTGTGTGTTATGAAAGCACGTTCTACATATTAGGAAAAACTTGGAACCGAAATGATTGAAGTCTAGGGAAATTATCACCACACTTTACAAGAACAAACCATTATCTGATGTTATTACCAACTCAGAATATTTAGTCTTCGGTGTACTTCATGTTACTCACCAGAAAACAGCTATTAAGAATATGTGTCATTAGCGAATTAGAGACAGACTAAGAAGAAAGTGGATACTAGACAGATGAGTACAGAGGAGGGACTAAATTCATGTACAATTATTCGAGGCACAGACAACCTGACACGCTTATAGCTTTTGAGCGTCGCGCTAACAGTGTGGCAACCTCCGTATTATAGAAACAATGAGAGTGGATAATCAGCAGAGAGATCTGTAAGTGGCTGGCCATCGTTGTGATCAGGAGACAATACAGCAACACTTATCAGCCGGATTAGCAAATGTGAAAGGAGCTGAAAGAGAGGAATTATATCACAACTACACATCAGCACCGATACTGATAACGTTAATAATAACAATAGCAGAAACATGGACAGTCGTCACGGACCATCACCACGAAGATAGTAAATAGAAATGCTAAGAAACAGCGCCACGATCAAATACAACAACAACAATAACAACAGCAACAGAATTGAAAGAACAGAAAGGGGAGCCGGGTGGAAGAACCCTGAGAGGGTGATGCTGTTGGATTTAATGTATGCAGGTAGGGCGAGGCTTCGGGCCGGAAGGAGAGCAGGTGTAGTGAGCGCGCGGCTGAGTGGGTTACCTTTAGAAGAAGGTTATTCTGAGGAGAGAGAGAGAGAGAGAGAGAGAGAGAGAGAGAGAGAGAGAGAGAGAGAGAGAGAGAGAGCGGAGGAACTCGAACTGGGAGTACTTGATTATGCAGCAGGTGAGCACACGATAGCCGCTGTGTTGCAAGTAATGAAAGCACACATTAGGTTGCCTGAAGACACAATGTGAGTTTATGATACAGTAAACCAGTGAGGACCTCATTGCTGTAGTTGCTGACCGTGACGCCTGCAAGGGTTGCCTGGGGTCGAGCCCGCATACGTTCGAATCCTGGCCGCGGCAGTCGGTCCATAGGCAATGCAGCTGTTCATCCCTCCCTAAGGACTGGTTGATGAAATGAGTATATGCTTAAGCTTGTCGTCACAAGTTTATCATCGGCATTATGTAGGGTATGTGGAAAGATCTCATTGCCTAATTTCATGAATATTGGCTGAAATATAGCTAGGTAAAGGCACCAGAAAATCAGTTACGTCTTGACCTTAATACTTTTGATCAGTCAATATTGTGAGGCATGAAAAAAGAATTTTTTTTTGCCGAAAATCATGAACAGTGGCTGAAGTACTTTCAGGCAATGACTCACCGAAAAACGAAGGTAAAGATGTCTCAATAGTGAAACTTGGCCTCTGCTGAAGAGCAGAAATGGTTATCATCATAAAGTCATCCCGTGTATTGTATGGGGCTTACGGCAAGGCATTTCAGTGCGGTGTTTCGTCTTGTAAGTTCACAGGATTTGGAAGGAATAGCAGTCCGGGATATATATATATATATATATATATATAGACGACAACTAAGCAAAGATTTCACTGGATACTGAATTGTATGAAACCATTTTCCCCCAGTGAATGTATCTATAGTGTCATATAATTTCAGACAGTGGAGAAATTGGATGAGCATTAATTGTATGGAAAACTTCGGCACAGAGTAATATCAACTAACGGCGGAGACGGTTTCAAATCCCGTATCCCTAGTCGCTGTTACAACCGACCAACAACCCTGTGATAATCTTGTTATTTCCTGTATATCGGTTTATCCACATTGATCTGGTGCGGATATTTTTTTTTATCGCCTTTCATTTCACAAGAGTTGATCAGTGAGTCATTTGAGCACCAAACGAACAGGCGTAATACTTCTTATGATACATGAAATACGCGTTGAAAAGTGAGAAATTTTCATGGGGTTTCCCTGTGGGTTGAGGTGGTCGACCGTTTGCATTTTATTCGAGAGTTCGGGAGGAACTATTGCACCGTCGGTTACTACCTTAGATCCTTCTCTCCTTGGGTATTGGAGGTTGGTACCAGAACCTTTTTAAGTCTCTACGAACCCCTACAGATCGCTATAGTGAGGATCATCAGTGGTTTGTAGACTGTATCTTAACCAACACCTCATCTCGTTAGGATTTGAATAAAGAAGTCTAATCTGATCTCTCTCTTTAGAACATTCCTGTTCATTTGTGTGCGCATTTTTCATCGCACACTTTCAGTCTCTGTCGTAACATTAATCACGTTATTATTATCTTTAAGATTGTCTCTATCGTTATCATTAGTATTGCTCACTTTTCTCACCCTACGCTTGGTAGACTCAAATGTCTGTCAGTCGCCGTCTTCCCAGTCAGTTTTCTCCTCTCGTTCCTTTATTCTCGGACGTTCTGCTGGACGTCGTCCTTCACGGGTCCACTTCAAATACTTCTTGTCAAATCTCGCGTCTTCCATTTTCTATCCTTGGTCCACCGTCATATCTCGTGTCTTCCATTTTCTAACCTTGACCCCCTCCTCACCACCTTGGTTGGTTCTTTTCAGGTATTTGTAATACAAACGTCGCATCAAAATCGTCACTGATCTTGGTGTGTCCCGTCTGACCTCTTCTTGTAACATCTCTCATTATCATCATTGCTTTCATTTCGATAGCCTGGATCTGTGAAGATTTTTGGTTAAGAGTGACCATTCTTATGATTTGTAACGAATAATGGGCCTTTGAATGATAGTATATATATTACTGTCTTGCATTTCAGTGGCACATTTCTATCTCTCAGTGTAAAGAAAAACATACAGAAGTTTGCACTGTATTTAATAATTCTGTTGTTTATTCCATTTGTCTGAGATTTTCATCATGAAGTATTACTCCCAAGCTTTAAGCATTACTCAGTCGTGGCAGATGGTGGTCTTGTGTGTATATGTTATACTCTTTTCTCTTTATGTTGATGTTCACTATTTATGTTTTACTCGTACTGATTTTCACATGGTTTTGTTCAAACCCCCTGACCACTTGTAACTCACTCTTGCTTACAATTTCAATAGCTACGTTATCAGCATATGCTCATGTTCTCTGTATATCGTCTTTTTGGCATATTTCTCTTAGACGTTAAACCATATATGTAATGGATAGAAAAGGGGACAGTACTCCTCCCTGTGTACTCCATTTTTTTAAGTTGACTTTATATTCACAATGATAGTATATACCTATTATTACTCTCACCAATTTCATATCTATTCCAGAGTGATGGTTCTCCATTATCACCCATGTTTTGTTTCTTGATTGATTCTATCGAAGGCTAATATCAGATCATTATTGATTTGATCATTCCTGCTCTGATTCCTTTCTGATCAGGGAGAGATCAAATCAGACTCATGGGACTCTTCCCATCCCCTGAATCCCACCCGCTTTCATTTCCTCCCGGATTCACTACAGAGTTTTTCTTTGTAAAGGCAGGTGTACCTTCAAAAACAGAAATGTGCTGATTTGACTTCCTTTTCTGTTTTCAGTTTTTTATTGTGCTTATCCAAAATCATCTTTTTTGACGCAGCCTCTCTTCTGTTCTTCTTTATAAACTTATAGCTAACTCTTCAGCTGATAAAACCATTCTTTTAGCTGCCTTACTCTCCTCTACTTCTCCCTTGGATGAATCTGTGTCTAGTCTCCTCCCACGTCTTCTGTATTTCCATCGCGCAAAGCCATCCGAGTATTCCCTAAGTTTCAAGCGAGCAAAACCTTTGGCTCGGATGGTTTGCCTCCTTGAGACCTACGGGAGTGTGCCTCTGAGTTAGCTACAGTCCGTAATCGCCTACTTCTTTTCTGTATGAAAACTCTAGATTTTCTTCTTAGAAGCATGCGCGGTGTAGCCCATTTTCTTAAGAAAGGAAAGCATCCCAGCCATTTCACCTATCGCCCCATTGCTCTCGCTTCTGCTATCTCCGAAGTCTTTGAAACTCTAGTTGCTCTAACTTTCTCAAACAAATAGAATCTCGTTCTTTTCCCCAAGTATTTTGTCGTTTTTTTCCTTTTTTTTTTTTTTTTTGTCGTGTCGCTCGTCAGCTCAGAAGAATCAGCTACCAGGGTGCTGCGTAGGTGTTTCCTCCCTAAACTTCCTTCCCCTAATTTTTCTGCTTCTCTCTGTTTTCTCTAATGCATAGCATCATCCGTAGGTGATCCATTACAGTATTCAGTGATGAACCGACTTACCTCCTTCCAGTCGTATCAACAGTGGTTCTGTGTTATCCAGTGACATAAACATGTTATCTATATCCTTCCTTTTTATCCTGGAAACCCTACATAAATCACCATCGCAAAGTTCTTCATGCCAGAAAGTTGAAGGGGTGTGTGCTTAATAAGTGCCGATGATATCATTCTTGTTGGCGTACTGCTCACCTCTCTACCAGCCAAAGTACAATCAAAATCTTCCGTGTCACTAACAATACTCCAGCCATCACTTCCTGTCCGCCATGATGTAGCTGTACTACTAATTCCACAAGATTACTCAAGCCACTGCTTCCGTGGCCTATGTGTAAGTGTTCTTTCCTCTAATGTTGGGACCGTAGCACGTGTATGGCAGCAGCTTCCCATATATATATATATATATATATATATATATATATATATATATATATATATATATATATATATATATATTTTTTTTTTTTTTTTTTTTTTTTTTTGCTTTGTCGCTGTCTTCCGCGTTTGCGAGGTAGCGCAAGGAAACAGACGAAAGAAATGGCCCAACCCACCCCCATACACATGTATATACATACGTCCACACACGCAAATATACATACCTACACAGCTTTCCATGGTTTACCCCAGACGCTTCACATGCCTTGATTCAATCCACTGACAGCACGTCAACCCCGGTATACCACATCGCTCCAATTCACTCTATTCCTTGCCCTCCTTTCACCCTCCTGCATGTTCAGGCCCCGATCACACAAAATCTTTTTCACTCCATCTTTCCACCTCCAATTTGGTCTCCCTCTTCTCTTCGTTCCCTCCACCTCCGACACATATATCCTCTTGGTCAATCTTTCCTCACTCATTCTCTCCATGTGCCCAAACCGTTTCAAAACAACCTCTTCTGCTCTCTCAACCACGCTCTTTTTATTTCCACACATCTCTCTTACCCTTACGTTACTTACTCGATCAAACCACCTCACACCACACATTGTCCTCAAACATCTCATTTCCAGCACATCCATCCTCCTGCACACAACTCTATCCATAGCCCACGCCTCGCAACCATACAACATTGTTGGAACCACTATTCCTTCAAACATACCCATTTTTGCTTTCCGAGATAATGTTCTCGACTTCCACACATTCTTCAAGGCTCCCAGAATTTTCGCCCCCTCCCCCACCCTATGATCCACTTCCGCTTCCATGGTTCCATCCGCTGCCAGATCCACTCCCAGATATCTAAAACACTTCACTTCCTCCAGTTTTTCTCCATTCAAACTCACCTCCCAATTGACTTGACCCTCAACCCTACTGTACCTAATAACCTTGCTCTTATTCACATTTACTCTTAACTTTCTTCTTTCACACACTTTACCAAACTCAGTCACCAGCTTCTGCAGTTTCTCACATGAATCAGCCACCAGCGCTGTATCATCAGCGAACAGCAACTGACTCACTTCCCAAGCTCTCTCATCCCCAACAGACTTCATACTTGCCCCTCTTTCCAAAACTCTTGCATTTACCTCCCTAACAACCCCATCCATAAACAAATTAAACAACCATGGAGACATCACACACCCCTGTCGCAAACCTACATTCACTGAGAACCAATCACTTTCCTCTCTTCCTACACGTACACATGCCTTACATATATATATATATATATATATATATATATATATATATATATATATATATATATATATATATATATATATATCATAAGAAAATTAGGTTTAAGTGTGATTAAATCAACATATAAGCGGATATATAAACAGCGTAACAGCATAAGTTTATCTTTTCATTTTCTATTCTTTACTACGAAATGTCTGCGGAGGCTTTTCCACTCTACAGATTGCATCATTTCATCCACTTTCCCGCTGATACGTTCGCCAAAGGGAATGGTGGGATGGGCGATAGCCTGCTGCTTTGCCCCTCGTTTTCCAGCACTTTGTAGGCCTTGATGCTAAGGACTGATACGTACAAAGGGACTGGAAGCCCTTTCGGAACAAATAAGTTACGTAACTCTCTCTCTCTCTCTCTCTCTCTCTCTCTCTCTCTCTCTCTCTCTCTCTCTCTCTCTCTCTCTCTCTCTCTCTCTCTCTCTCTCTCTCTCTCTCACAGATATGATCCTTGAAATGTGAACTTTACCATATTGTAGAAGTTTGCCTTTCATGAAATACATGGAATGTGCCTTTTAGCTGTGTGTGTGTGTGTGTGTGTGTGACAATGCCCTTTGAACATTATTATTAATTGTTGACTGCTTTGTAGTGAACAGAGTTTTCCAAGTGTTGAGTCCATGAAGAGTAACTTCACTGTGTCCAGAGCTAGCGCGGAATGTAACACAAAATGTGTTACAAAAGGCAAGGTGTATACTGCGTGTTGCAGTAATTTAGTACTGTGATACTAGCGAGTATTTTTGTTAGTGCTTGTGTCTCTCTGACACATGAACGTAGCTCACGAAAGCAGTGGCTGAAATGATGATTTGTAGAACCAGAAGTGCAGCAACATCACGATAATAGCTGGAGAGAAGTGATATCTGGAGAATGAGTCATTTGGAGGACATTTGGCTCTACTGCTTTGGCTGACGGAGAGGTAATAAAAGGACTGCTCCAGATGAGTGAGCAGTACTTCATACTGGGACGAATTAAGTTCCGTTCCTGTATATATGAAATACTTGCTAACAAGAACGATACACACGGCACCTTCACAACACCTCCAATATTTGCGAAGAAATTTTGTAAGTGTGCATCGAGGTAAAGTGACACTTTGGTATATATATACATCGCGATCACTATGACATTGTGCACGTGTTTATGCTTATGAAAGTCATACCCCTTTCAATATGTCTACTATTACAACCCTGTTAGGTGTTGTCTGACGCCGCTTGCCCGTGGTTGCATCATGTGTGAAATATCACCTTCGGCTAGAGGCTGTGCACTGTCATATGACAAATGAGGAGAGAACACGTGAAACGAGGGGAGTGAGCAATGAGTAGAAGGCAGTAGGGAAAGCAGTGATTGCATGTGATGGTAAGGTATAGGGCTAGGACAGCAGAAGACTGGATACGTAGATCTCTTTTGATGTCCTTGGCTTAGCTCGAAGTAGACATCGTTGTGGTTACTGTTCATGATTGAACTAACTTTTAGCCACCGCACTTAACCATTGGTCTTAAGTTGGATTGAATTAGCGAACCAAGATCTTCCCGATGACGTTTAATTTTACAACTGCATCGAGCCAGGTAGAGGTCTTCCCCAAGCTAAGATTCCCAACTAAATGGGTCTTTAAGGATAAGCACAGGAGCTCCAGTCTGCACCAGTATCCTACTTGGTAAACAGCGTTCCTCATGTGCTGCTGCGCCACAGAATAGATTGGTGGGAATAAATTGGTGGAATCGCTGGACCATGGCATCGGCTCGTCTTGGTGAACATGAATTGGTGTGGAGAAATTTTTTATCAAATTCATTTCTCACAGAAGAATATAATTAGCATTCCCCTTTGCTTCCATACACATTCACATGTCTTCCTAATGAATTATAATGAAATGTGTATTGATATGGAAGGAGTTTCCGATTCTAAGAAGAGGGAGCTATAAGAAGGAATAGAAATAGCCAGACAACAAATTGTGGATAATGAGATCCTGAAAGACATCAGATATCAGTTCCATGAAATACTTATTTACTTGCTCAAATCCTGCCCTAGGAGTCTACCCTCACGGGGCTCCTGCAGCACTCAGTGAGCTAGCCACGACCATTGGTCGGAACTGTGCGTCAGAAAGTGTTGTGATGTTTGCTTGTGAGCCTCTGTGGAGAGATTGCAGTAGGGCAAGTGATGATGGGCCTGAGGGGTCTTCAGATATGTTGAAACGGTGATTGTGGCGTTGTGGCAAATTATTGGTAGAATTTCTTCTGGCATAATTCATGTATAAGAATATTCTGGGTTTATCATGAAGAGATCCACACATCGTACATCGTCTCTCTCTACGTTGACCAGCAACATTAGAAGAGGACAGTGTTATATCCAGTAGTTGCACGGGAGGAAGGTAATGCTTCTGACTTCTCTGTACTTCGAGCTACTGCAGGTTTTTTTTTGCCTACTGACTGTATTCTTTTTTTTTTCTCACTCTCTTCCCTCAGTCTATCACGTTTGAGGAATACTCCACTGAATTCTATCTTGTTTCTGAGTTTCTTTTCTTGCCAAGTAACTCTTGATTAGATAACTCCAATGCATATGTAAACGTAATTGGTCTTCCCCTTCTGTATTGATTATAACCACCAATTCTTCCTTCCTTTATCACAGAATTATCGCGTGGCATTTCTACAGACACTAATTATTAATTGTGGGAATTTCTTCTTGCTTTTCCCTTCGTCCTTCTCTGATGTAAGAGCTTCATCCAGTCGAAAAACAGTCAAAGATTTACCTCTATTACCCTACCTGTTAATGATTTCTCTTATTTTGGTGCCACCCAATTTACGTGAAAATCCATCAGTTTTGATTTATCACCTTCTGTGATTCTAGCTTTCTGTATCACCTCTCTTTTCCCACCAAACAAGGATCCCCTGTGCTAGGCACTCTTTCTAAGATTTTCAATTACCAGACTATAAAATTTCTTGATTTTGTTCTGTCTCTAACTGAGTATATTTTACTATCCACAGCTTCGCTCATTCTTTCCGACACCTATGTTACAGAGTCTTCAAATTGCTATCCCGCTGCATCAGTCGTCATGCTCTGAGCCTGATAACCAGCCCTGGAAACTGTTCCTGCTCCTCCTACCTGCTCACTATTATCAGTAGTATCTGTGGCCTGTGTTATGGACTTTCCTTTTGTTCAACAGCCTCTGGGACATCTAGAATGACCCCTTCCTGCTCTTTGATCATTGTACATTCTTTCCTGTGTTTATGTGCACTCTAAATCCACTAACCTGATAGGAATCTGTGTTTATGAGCGTTTAGCCTAATATTTGATATCCTGTGTTCTTTTTCTCATCTCATGACATCCTTTATGGTATTTCGTGTGACTCCTGAGTTTCTTTATTTCTGTCTATAGTTGTGTTAACTTTTAATCTTGGTTTTCACTACTTTCATATGATGTCAAACTTTAGTTCTTAAACCTGGTTTTCAATACTTTCATTTGATGTCAAACTATAGTTCTTAAACCTGGTTTTCAGTACTTTCATATGATGTGAAACTTTAGTTCTTAAACCTGGTTTTCAGTACTTTCATATGATGTGAAACTTTAGTTCTTAAACCTGGTTTTCAATACTTTCATATGATGTCAAACTTTAGTTCTTAAACCTGGTTTTCAATACTTTCATATGATGTCAAACTTTAGTTCTTAAACCTAGTTTTCGATACTTTCATGTGATATCTAACTTAAGTTCTCTGGCGATTCATCTTTCATTTCTTCCTTCTGTGTTTTCTCGTTGATCCAGTCACAGTTAACTGGTCATGATATTTTCCCTTGTTCGGATCCAATCCATATCTGATTACGAAATAGCTTTCTAAAACTGTAAAAGTTTGGCCGGCTTGGCTTCGTTTGTGTGTGATGACCGGCTGGTCCAGCTGATCTGGCTAATTTTCCAGACTTCTTTTAAGATCTGTATATTCTCAGCTCAGGCAGCTCTAACGGTTTTACTGTTCCCCAAATTGATAATGATAACATTAAGAAAAGCTTCATGGCGCAAAAGAAGTATCTATCTTGAAAACAATTGAAATGACATCATAAGACAATGTGCTGTTTAATTACAAAAACAAAAACATACAGTTAGAGCTGCGATAATTTGTTTACAGCATTTCTTAAATATCTTGGCTTACTTTCCCCATGTCAACTGCTCACCTTTTTATTTTTTTGCATTTTCTGAACATAAGCAACACTTATACGAATTTGATTTGAATTTAGCAGTCATATGCTCCCAACTACTATTGAATTCAAAAAAATGGCAAAGTTAGTCTTCACATGGAAAAGATATATCCCTCGGTCTCCTCCCTCTACTCCTTCACACTCCACTCCACTCCCCTCCTTACTCGGACATAACAGGCTTAATGAACTGCAAACCCTCCAGAATCTTGAAAATAAATTTGCAGGCACAGGAGATTCTCTCTAGGTCAGTTGGTATTGTTGTTGTGTGTGTGTGTGTGTGTGTGTGCTATTGAACCATAACTCACTGTAATTTTATCTGCTTCGTTTTCTGGAATTAACTTAGCTCATTTCATATTCTCCTGTGTAATTGCTTTTTGTGATGAAGTTCCTCTAATTAATGTAAATCCTATTCTCTGCGGAATGAAGGCAATTAACTTAAAAGAAAAATGAAGAGTTTTTGTCTAAAAATATCAACCGGTCGTTTTCAGGGAGTTCCGTCTGCCTGAGGTCAGGAGAAAACGTTTACTCACACGTCAGTCAATTGATGGGTGACTACAACAAAGTCTTCTAACTGACTGACACACACAGTGTAGCGCCACGAATGAACCTGAGAATATATAGTACGCTGCAAATGTCCTTTTTTTTTCTTCATACATTACCTTGATCTCCGCACGCCAATGAATCGTTCAATAAATCCCACGAAATACTTCAACTCCGATGGAATTGTGTTTTCAGTAAGTAGTCCAGAAAGATGCTCATAATTACCTAAAATCTTGGCGTCATACTTGCCTTCACGCTGGCGTTGAATGTTGGATAATGGAGCACCTCGGCTGAACCAGGGAATCAATTACCTATCTACATGTTTTTTTTTTCTCCAATTTCCACTGGGTAATTGTACCTAAACGAGCGACGATTTTTTTTTTCTTTTTTTACAGTTCCTGTAATTCTTCCCTTCGATCAACAGTGAAAAAACGGTGACTATAACTCCATCCTCCCAGACTTGGAGGGACTTGAGGCATTAGATCACTCTTACTTTCCTTTCTTGAACGGGTCATTTGTACAGTTTTGGCAATCGCCGAATATCGTCCTGATATGATTCCATAAGCCTAATTAGTATATGGATCCAAGCAATATCTATATCTATATATATATATATATATATATATATATATATATATATATATATATATATATATATATATATATCAGCTAATGTGGTAAAAAGAAAAACTTGTCTTGGGTGCGTCTTACTCCCTCCCCTATCGGGCAATACAAGGACAATAGGATGTTATATGCCGGGATAACGTCCACCTCTGTTACCTTAAAAGTACAGTGTCTTCGGTCTGAGTTGCGTCCTGCATTCGCCCAGAGCGTTTCGGGCTAGGTAGCAGTCTACTGTGGTTCCTATAACCTGAAATGAAAATTCAGAAATAATGATTATCCTGCACTGGTCTTCTCCACAGGAGTACGTAGGATATACACATAACAGAGGTCTTTTGGCCTAGGATGAGGTTATATGCAAGTGTCTACAGTCCCCTCAGCAACACGAGGTGGCAGGAAAGCAAGCAGAGAGTTTTAGGAGAAAAAGGAAAAAAGGTAACGGAATGATTTATTCACAATATCGTACTAGTCTCTGTAACATTATACCCTACTACGCTACATTCTGGCAGTGGCTTTAGCCAGGAGCTTTATTCGTTGACTTTAGAATGAAAGAAGATATCTTAGTACGTATATGTAAGAATTCTTCCATCCTTTCCTTTCAGTAAATACTCGAACGAGTCGCTGGGGATGAGTGCTCTGGTATGCGTTGGTGATGTGTGCTGCAGATGGTCATCGGGGACTAATGTTGCAGAGAAACAGCAGGTATTACACCGGTTGTTGCTCGTAAGCGCTTTCATGATCTTTGCTTGAGGGTATCAAGGGTAATTTAAGCTTTGTTCTCGTCGTCAGTGGGAAGCGTTGCACAAGATGTCGGATGTGAGTGTCAGCGATGTCGACTGTTTATGGAGATCATGTAATCGTCAGCAGATATTTCAGCGAACGTCTCTCCAGCGAGTATTTTAGTGGTTGTCTTTAGTGATGGCTACGGGCAAACTGACGATCATCAGTGGCGAGTGTTGTAATGGTACATCTTCGAGGGTGAGATTTGCACTGGTGTTGTATAGTGGTTCAGTGGTCGTCAGTGGTGATCCTTATGATATCTTTGGCCATGATTGATGTAGTGGTCACGTATGCGTCTTGATTCCAGTTACTCTGAGGGTTCTTAAGGCAGAGTCCTTCATTACTATAACCATTCTCTCTCTGTTGTAATATATATTGATGAATAACGCAGAGGAGGTTCTCCAACTTTGAGCTTCTTATTTGCGCGAAAAAGTGGTCGCTCATACCTGTATTATGTACTTACCGAGCTGAACACGGTAATGATGTGTGCAGAGTGAGAGATTATTGTTTAGTCAGGAAAATGATTATGTTCTGATGCGATGTAAAAGTAGCAGAGTGAGAGAGAGAGAGAGAGAGAGAGAGAGAGAGAGAGAGAGAGAGAGAGAGAGAGAGAGAGAGAGAGAGAGAGATAATGCTGTACCTTTTAATAACATTAGTAGGACATGATTATGATATATCCAAGGTCTGATCCTTTATTGTTTTCGTTATTATTATCGTTCATCGGAAACTTTTTATCGTCTGATTATTAGGTTATACTGCGATTGATCAGGTTAAACCAAGGGTGATGCTGGTGGTGAGTGAGGTTGCCGTATCAGCGTCAGCTGATGTTGCGACAGTGTAAATCAAAATACGAAAAGGTGTCCCTGACAATGAGATGGGTGTGTATGGCGCGGGAGGAGACAGATCCGTGGGTATCCGATCAGTAACTTGTACTGACGATATATTTTCAATGTAATCGTTCTAAGTCTGCGGATATCTTAACATATATCATGATTTTGATGGGATATATATGAAGGCAGTGAGCTGCTTATCATCGAATTACAGTGATCCCACAACAAAGATAAAAGATTAGCTTTTAAGCTAAACAAAAGGTTTGCCCAGTCTGAGTCTCTCTACGATCCACTTGTCTTTCTTAAACAAATATAATCATGACCTCAGACGTTATTTTTTTCTAAAAGCAACTTTGGTTCTAGGTTTTTTGGAGTAAATAGATGTGCGAGACATGACTGCTCGTCATTCAGCAGTTTGGTGCAAGAGAACTACACTTTCTCAGCTTGATGACTGTGAGGATCGATCCTGCCATTCATAGAAGCATTGAAGTAAACAACACCGAGGTAAATAGGTAATAAATGTCATTAGATGAATTGGTCATTTTGAGGGCGGCGAAGTGAGGAAATAATGCTGGCAAATTTGTTTCTTTTGTAACAGGAGGCAAATTATACCAAAAGTCAGGATACCATTATGGTGAGGGCAAGTGTTGTTTTAGTAAACATTAACACTGTGTGCTATTCGCAAATTTTTTTTGTCATTTCTTAATTGCAAATGATAATGTATGTCTTTACGGTGCAGCTTATTCCAGCACAGTTGTACTCATCACTACGATTAAGATTCTTATAAATTAGAAATGTAAAGACTGAGGGCCAGATGTATCCAGTGAAAGCGCGTGTCGTCTAAGGATTAACTTCAACACGTGAAGAAGGTGCTCACGGATTGTTTTGACTGGCGGTTATAACTTGACGGTGTCGGCCTTAATGACCGTGGCAGTCGACAGGCCCCAGAGCCCAAATAACCAACCAACTAGCTAGACATGGATGCACTCTTGTAATACTCTGTCCTTGCTACCGTCCCCAATTTGTTCACATAATTTCTGGTCTTCCGTCGCCACAAACCATCTTTGGATTTCTGGTATGTTATTCGTCATTATTCGCGTAAGACTTTTAAAGGACCAGTGCTTGCTGATTAGATCTGTGGGCCAATTTGATTTTTTTTCCTATCATGGGTGCTTATTTCACTTGAGCCATTGTTATTCAAGGTTTATAGCCACCCATCTATGTTACGTGCATCCTTTTTTTTTTTCGTATGTATGATATAAAATTTCATAGATTCGGATTTTGAATTGGAGGCTTCACACTCGTGCGGTGATGTATGTAGCGTTTGTTCAGAATCTGTATCCTTCTCAGGGCCCGCAGCAGCACTTCAGCGGCTCTATGTTCATCTTTTTCGTCGTGTATCAACACATTTTCACAGCACAAGAGGTCATGGAAGTGCAGGGAAGATACTCAGATTAAACGCTTGTAAACTGGTGCTTGAGGAATCTATCCTGCAGCGACATGTGAACCCTTCCACGTTTGGAAGAGGATGCTGTAGGGATCTGTCGTTGATCATTGGTAAGTGGGCGGATAAGTGCTGTATTTTTTTGTGTTTGGTAGTGGTGGTGGAGGTGGTGGTAAGAATCTTTCACGGATGATGCGAGAGTGAAGGTAATAGACGTAGTCTAATTGTTTCCAGTGAAGAAAATGGCAGCCACCTGCAAAAACAATAAGGGTATCCAGTCTTTCAACTAAGCCACCTTCTTTTATCCTCAATGTCTCTTTTCAGCAATCCAGTTGAATAGTTTGTACGCTAAATGAAGCTAGTCGTAGTATTGCTCACATGGGTTCATTATCAAAGGTCTCCAGTATCTATCTATGAAATTTTTGATTCCTTGGATCTGAAAGATATTTGTTTCTCTTTCTGCGTTGATGAACTTGGTGAGACTGATTTCTCTATTGCAAAGTTCTCTTCGATGTTTTGTCTTTTCATTTGAGTTAGCCAAAGTCAAATCGCACAAGGAAACAGACTGGATTTAATGGCACTTTTTTGTCTGCAAGTTCGTCCAAACGAAATGATATTGGCTATACGAACAATGTCGAACATGTCGACAAAAGCTTTCCTTTATGATGTCAGTGACCTGCTTATCATGCCGGAGCACTAGATGAAGCTGTGTGGACTTGGAATATCTGTTAAGAAAGAGCATGACAAAATATAACCAAAGCTCTTGAACTGTGTTGGTAAGCAGTAGAAAGTTACAAAAAGCCATCAAGCAGGAAAAAAAAAAAACACGGAAAGACATAAAGAGTTAACAAAGGACGTGTCCGTAATCAACCAAATCTAAACGTTTTATTCGTGTGCGAAAGGGACTTCAGGACCTGCTTTAGACAAATGCTGGCCTCGAAACTGATGAAATTAAAGAAGACATTAACACCTTCAATTATATAAGGCTCCTCTAGAGCTCGGTGGTGAAGCTGTCTTGGCTCAGTAGTAGTACCATCCAATATGTTGAGGAGAGAGGGAGCCTAGTGAAGACCTAATGACCACGAGATAACCAGTCAGTAGTTGGCCAGTAAGGATGTCTTTTTCAGCGCTTTGTTCCGATTTTGTCCTCATCATCACTGATACAACAGCTACTACTCAAGTTTGCAGACCTATCCTCACTGTATATATAGTGGCTCGACCAGCTGAATTTAGAATCATTAGATGTGAATTTATCTAGGTTGAATTATAACCCGCTATTGCATGTATCCCTGAGAGATGTTCAGCGTCAAGAATGAAATGTGTTATTTGCCTTCAAGAATGATACAAATCCGGTACTGGTACAAACAGTTTAATACAATGATGCTTTTCTTTCTCCTAAAGCTACTTAAATCATACGTAGGGAGAAATGGGATCACAAGCGACATTTGAAAGTACATTCCACGAAGGAAGTGTTAAAACGACCATTCTACCAGCAATTTCTTCGTTCATGTTCATGATCGAACCTGGTGCAAATATCAAATCACAGTTTGACTGTAGTGTGTCCAAATGATTCTTGCTGTAACACAGGAAGTACAAGAAAGAAGCAGAAACTTATTCATTTTTTTTTTTTTTCATCGTAAGTGTCCATTAATTGTGCACATGGGCATCTTGGTCACTGTCTGAAAAGGGGAACTTAGAGATATGCTCCAAGAAAATGGTTCGTAACAACCAGGAGATGCAGTAGTAACCGAGTATAAGATGTGGTCGTCTCTCTACCTAAGTTGAGTTAGGGACTATTCACTACATCCGAGATTGATAATCCTGACCATAACTTACTTAATCGCAACTATCGCGTATCCTCCTTTTCATATCATTACTATATCTAAATTTTAACATCCCAGATCTGAAACTGCATGCGAGATGCCACGCAGGCTAGGAAACAGCTGAATGAAATAGCTTCCGAACTTTGTGAATCATTTCGCCAAGATACATCTAAGGCACCACGAAGAATCCAGAACTTCCCCCAGCACCACCGGCTAGCTTTATCAGGACCCGGTTTGATCAGCCTACACCTGAAGCAGGAGACTGACTGATTAGAGCAGGTGAAACTTCATGAAAGAGTGTCTGATTCGTTGGCATAACATGGCCAGCCCATCAAGCATCTCAGGAAAAAACGATTCGACACTTCAAAGTCAGCTTCACATTACTACTGCCCTTCCTTCGAAATGAGGTTCATTTTTACTCCCAGTGTTCGGAGGTAATGAGAATGATCAGAAGGTTCGTGGCTCTTCTAAATGCCACCAAGCTATTGGTCATCTGGCGGCTGATGTTCGCTCTAGACAAGCAAATGGAATGTCACTGCCTGTGGTTTAACGAGAACGGACGGATTTATGATAATGTCTGGGTAACTACACACTGGGACAGCGACACTTATCTCAATAGGGACATTTCGTACGTTAGTGGATGAACCAGTGCCCGTTACTGGCCGCCGAATCTCTCCTGGCAGTTTCAAGCATAACGAGAACACGCCAGGCGCATCAGATGAAGTTTCCCATTCTGCATACGGTGTTGAGGGCATTGTGCAGTGAGTTATGAAGTTCGGCGTATGGAAGCTCAGACGAAGTCCTGACTTTTCAACAACTGTGTAAGAAACGAAAACGTGACAGTTTGTAATTACAGTTTTAGGGCCTTGGCCATAAACTAGATCATACTCACACTGATCCAGTCATTACGAGAATGCCCCCCCCCCCCCTCCCATCTTACTTAAGAGGTATGATAACCATGAAGCCATAAAATCAACAAGGGTCTGGAGTTATACGAGGGAAAGTATCGAACACAAACTTGGTGGGAGTTCTCTGTACTGTTCATGAACGCCGTAGTATGAGGCGATGGAAGAGAGATTACCTCAACACTAAGAAAGTAAATCGTGGCTAGTCCAAGGATGATCCACCTAGCTGTTGGGTACGAAGTAGCATTATAAACACGTATCAAGAACGCAACAAAAGTTTTAAAACCTTTTTTTTTTTTTCAAAGATATTACGGAGACTTAACAAAGTACTATAAGGTGTTAGTCCTCCTCTCCCCAAAGAGTCAACCATACAGTTTGTGATAAAGAATATTGCCCATCCTCTCTGCTTAAATGTTCAGTACAAATTAATAGAAAGGTAAGTACCAGCTCCAGTCACTCCCAGTTGGTTACAAAGTAAGAACCAGTGCTCACTCCATCATCCAGTCAAGAACAAGGAGATGAAATTCTTCAAACAAATCTCAAGTAAAGGCAAGGCAAAACACCATTACTCCCACCTGTTCTCTCCTGTATACGTCTCATGCCATAGAATTCTTCCAGTACGAGAAGCTGACAGTCCCTGCCTGCATCTCTCACTGACGATAGGGAGCTGAATGAAACACTTGAATCTTGGGTGCCGGAGACAGCAGACGCTGAACAAAGGGAAGACGCCTTCTTTCATCACAGATAGCTCATCCTTTTACCCCCCCGAGGATATTGGAAACTTCAAATGAGTGCACCGGAAAAGATCTCCGTCCTACAGTGAAACAGTACTCTAACAAATGAAAAAGAACCGACATTCTCTTTGAGTGATCAGTAATCCACTTTAATTGGTCCCCAGGTAACTTTAAATTACCTCCCATTATCATCCAAATCATGATGAGAAAAAGATTATCAAGAAATGATAAGTTAAGAAACGTAGTTGAACACACATCTCGGTCCAGGCCAACTCCCACCCCCCAACATAACGGGGTCGTTGTCGTCCCCGTCCTCCTAACGGTCGGGCCTGTGTATTCTTCCGCATGGAAGTGACCGGACGGAGTGTGTGTGTGGGGTGGTGTTGGGAATTCAAATCTTTATGAACTGTCTGCACCTGATGGGGTGGATTGTCTCCGTGAAACGTGTGGTGCTGCATGTAGTGAAAAATACATGTTAGATTGAATTATTTGAATTCCTATCGAATCACGATTTCACCTTCATTATTAACCTGTCGAATTGTTTCAGAGGGTATGTCACAAGACCGACTTTCTGAATTTCCTTTATATATATATATATATATATATATATATATATATATATATATAATATATATATATATATATATATATATATATATATATATATTCCTATGAGTCCACGGGGAAAATGAAACAGGAAAAGTTCCCAAGTGCACTTTCGTGTAATAATCACATCATCAGGGGAGCCACATTTCCCCGTGGACTCATAGGAATATCTTGATCACGCGCAAAATTGTGATCCTTTCCAATATATATATATATATATATATATATATATATATATATATATATATATATATATATATATATATATATATATTTGCATTGTTCCGTCTGTATTAGAAATTTGAGGCTGAGCAGGTACACTTGTAATTTTTTCTTTGATGGAGACTGAGCTAAAAGAATGTTATGCAAGATCTTTTTTTCTTTCATCTTCGCTTTTATCATTTCGTTTTAGAAAAATCCTTTTTCTCTCCATTTTTTTTCTCTACTTGTACTTTGTTTGTGTATTCTCTTTGTAGTCCTTCATAAACACAACGATGTTCTACGTCGTATGAAGCTTCCAGCTTCCTATTAAACGTTTCTCTTTTATTCCGATGATGAATCTTCCGACTGACCCATTTTGATATAATCAGAATGATTTTTTTTCTATATATGTTTTCGTCCTCGAGTATTTTCATTATTGGAACTGCTGAAAAGAATTCTGAATATTAACTTTACCTCTGTTCTGCCTTCATCCAAAAGTCTTAGCCTGTTTGCGTTGCGTAAATCGTTGCATTCTTGTCATAACTGCTTTTTTTTTTCACTGTGATTCGAGACATTTACTCAAATCTTCTGCATATCCGACGCTACACTTACATATCAAGCCAGGCAGTGGACGTTTGCTTCCAAAGTAACCCCTACTTCATAGCAAGTTATGAGGTAATTAGTCTGTAGTTAGTGCTGTGAATAGTTAACCCCCTTTCAGAAGACTGTAATTTGCTCTTTACCTAAACTTCAGCTTGCTTTTTCAGTCTGGCTCTCTCCTGGTCTCCTTGAGATCGTTGGTCTCGTTGATCCAGGGATTAAAAAGTGTTGGAATGATTTTCCCTTTGTCTTGCAATTCTACGTATCTGTTCATATTGTTGAATGTCGAGTTCACCTCTTGTACGTGGTTTATATGATGTATCAATATAGTTTTCTATGTCATTTTTTCTTGTTTCTATCTCTTGTGTACAAGGTATCATAAAACTGGTTTACTGTGTAGAAATAAAACAATTCACTTGTAGTGTATGGCAGATAGTATACATGATGCACGGTGTAAGAGAAGGTCACGAAGGGGTCAGGCTATATTGTAGCAATATATGTTTTGTGGTAGAAACGCTAAGAGACAAAAGTGGAGAAGCTGATGAGCGAACAGGTGAGATATATCACCCAGATGTTAGGTGAGGAAGTGCGAGGCTCTGAAGCACTGTAAGGTGAGGTGGAGGTGAAGTGGAGGCACTTTAAGGCTGCTTTGCTCGAGGCTGTTTGGGAGGTGTGGGAAGGAAGGTAAAGCAGGATAAGATTAGAAGAGTGACGAGAAAATGGTAAAGGGAAAAAGCTCGAAAAAATAAGCTAAATTTGACAGAAAATAGTGATTGATGGAGGACAAAAATATATCAAATATTAAGCCCTAATTAGAAGAGTTAAAAAGATGGTATAGATCATTAGAAGAAAAATAAATGAGCATCAAAATGCTCAAATGAATCAAAATCTGATAGAGAATAATGATACAATCTGCAAGGAGGAAAGAAAGAATGGTATAAGAGTATGTGGCAGGACGGTAAAAGAGAATGTGTCAGGACTGAAAGTACGTCTAACTTGCCCAGTAGAATGCCATTAACGTAAGATAAAGATTGCAAAAGAATGAAAGAATATTTCAAAAAACTTATTGGAGATGATGGTAAAAGAGACGTGGCTGTTGATACAAAAGAAGTATATGTATGGAATAAGAGAAGTATGTAAGAGAGGAACATATTATATAAGAGGAAGTAAGTAAAGAAGTAGAGCACTTGAAGAATGGAGAAACTGGAGGTATACAGATGAAGTCGCGAGGTTAAGATGAAACTGCTGTGACGTGGATCTGGAAAGGGCTTCTAGAGACGGTAAAGTGGTCAGGTGCCTGATGATGGACGACGGCAGTAATTGTTCCACTTTACGGAGGAAGGGAGTAAAAGTGATTGTGAGTATTTGTAGTGAGGTTGTCCTCCTAGAATAAATGATAGCGGGTAGCATGTATGGTAGGATGGCAAGTGATTGCGTCAAAAGGAATACTGCAACCCTTGTTGGCGAGGGAGACCATGGCTTAGGTAGAGTAAGGTTTGTGTACCTAGAAAATTAGTGGAAAAAGTTTTACAGGAAAAGGTGCGTGCAGCATGTATTGATTCAGAAAAGCCATGTAATAATGATAATAATGATGATAATAATAATAATAATAATAATAATAATAATAATGATAATAATAATGATGATAATAATAATAATGATAATAATAGTAATGATAAGAATAATAATGATAATAATAATAGTAATAAAGAGATTAAGAAAGTTCTAGTCTCATATGAAGTGCATGAATTTTTATGTGTCGTTGGTTGTTTTTAAGATGAAAGCTGAGCATGTATAAGTGGAGGTATAAGTAAGTAAGACGTGGATGCGGAGGTATAGCATTGCTGTGTTATGTCATTATGGCCGTGTAATATTCTCATGATTAGGACATTGTGTAAGATGAGATCGAGGCGATGGTGATTGTGGTCAGATACTTAACGATCGAGAATCAGGGTGGGAGTTGCCCCTGTTGTTGTGTGCAGATGATGATGTAATGTGAGCTAAAGAAGGAAAAGAGATGAGAGAGAGTGGTGACCCCGTCCGACGATGCGTGCAGGAAGAGAATGCTAAATGTTAATGAGAAGAAAAGAAAAGAAAATATAGTTTTCGAATTAGAAAGAGGTCAGACTGTGAGAGTAGTTCACGTGGTGAATAATTGATAGCAAGATGGCTAAAGTTAAACAGGGAGCCATGGAATGGAGAAGGATCTTGGTGGTTTGAAAGTCATGGTGAATGGAATTAAGCACAGAGTGAGTGAGAGGCTTTCATAAAGGAATACTTATCCCAGCGCTGATAATGAAGAGCAGAGATGGATGATGTGTGTAGGGTAATTAGGGTAACAGGTAAAATGAAGAATGAGGATACGATAAGGTCACTTGATGTGAAGGAATCATGAGAAAGGAGCCTTTGAGGGATGAATAGCCCTGTAGAACGTAATGGTACATGATAAACATATCAGGGTGGTATAACGTAGCATAGTGAAAAGTGCATGGAGGAGCTACACACTGCACGTATGGCGTGGAGATATGTAATGAGAGAACTGCTTAGGGTCGACGATACAACAGGAGTGACTAGGAACTTGATATGCGAGGGAAGCATAGTCACCATGGAGGTGGTACGAATGGAGATTTTGGTCTCTATCATATAAACTTAGTGTGTGAAGTTAAAGAAGAGAAAGCAATGTCATAAGTGTGGAGGTCCATATTGCACTATAACACACTAGGCATGTGTTGAGTGTGTGTGTGTGTGTGGCTATAACATACTAGGCATGTGTTGGGTGTGTGTGTGTGTGTGTGTGTGTGGCTATAATACACTAGGCATGTGTTGAAGGTGATGTTGCTTAGCCTGCATGTACCTAATCCATTTCATTAATTTGGCAATAGAGTAACATTACTAGATTGTAAGCTTTAGTAAAGTAAATGATGGACTTTGAGCTTTATTACAGTAGAGTAAGAAATTAGACTCATTCGTTTATATTAGTGTGGGAGTAAGCTATCATTCATGAGAGAGAATTATACGTAGAGAAACAAGCATCAGTGTAAGAGGGTGAGTCCGAAGAAGGCATTGTTTTCACGTGACTCGACACCAGTAGCATTTTGTTTTGTCATTCAGAAAGTAGATATTGTGATAGTTTAAACACGGTAAGATACAGACAGAGTGTTCCATATGGAATGAGTCCAGGTGAACTCATTGCGTATGTGGTCACGAAAGAGACCACAGAATGACTGTCGTATATGCCCGTATTAGCAACATCAATCATTCTACCAACCGTTTGACGTTAGGGAGAGGATATATATATATATATATATATATATATATATATATATATATATATATATATATATATATATATATATATATATATATACATATATATATATATATATATATATATATATATATATATATATATATATATATATATATATATATATATATATATGGGGATAGGGGAGAAAGAATACTTCCCACGTATTCCCTGCGTGTCGTAGAAGTCGACTAAAAGGGGAGGGAGCGGGGGGCTGGAAATCCTCCCCTCTCACTTTTTTTTTTTTAATTTTCCAAAAGAGGGAACAGAGAAGGGGCCCAGGTGAGGATATTCCCTCAAGGGCCCAGTCCTCTGTTCTCAACGCTACCTCGCTAATGCGGGCAATGGCGAATAGTATGAAAGAAAGAATATATATATATATATATATATATATATATATATATATATATATATATATATATATATATTCAAAGTAAAACCGAGTGAATGACGTTCTTTACTGTCCCGTACATGTGTCGTGAGCGAGTATATCTTTGTGTGTGTCTATCACTTCAGACGAAGAGAGTTCCACCCTTTATCACTCGATGTCATTTTTATAAGACATGCAAGAAATATTGTTTTTTGTCGCAAGTCTTGCAAGTGGCGAATTTTCATTTCCTTTTTCGTACAGTTCATTTCTATCGCGAAATGCGTCGTAATTTTCATTGTTTTTTCTGATTTTGTCGAGAACTAAGTTGTTGTTTCTCACTGAGTCATAAGTCTTTAGAAGATATACGATAAAAGGGGTGATGCGAAAGTTAGGCACTCACTCGCCTTGGCAATGAGCGATCATCCTCATGGGGAAAGTGACGAACTCTCTGACAGAATATAGGGAATGACCGAAACACAAGAGGGAAAAGCCGTTATCGTGATCCTTAGAGACTGGAATAATGTGGCGGAAGAAGGAAGAAATGGGAGGGAAGATGGACCTTTTGGAAAAGAAAGAGTTAAATGAGATGAAAGAAGAGGAAAACTGGTTGCCTTTTGCAGGGGGGGATGAGGTCTGATAGCGTCACACACTTGATTCCAAAACCATCGAGAGTGGCGGTCTGCGTGGGAGAAACCTGGAGATATTGGAAGACATCAGACTGACTGCTGCAGATTCTTTTCCAGTATAGATACGGAAGTGATGGAAGGAATCTAAGAGCCTTTCCTGATGCAGATGTTTGATAATAAGAAGAATGTAATGGATTCTATCGTAGGATTCAGAAGAATACAAGGGAAGGAGGTAAGAAAATAGAAAACCAAATGATTTAAGGGACGGGAATAGATGGTTTTTACCATAGAGACAGAAAACTATTGATAGTCACGAATAATGTATCCATAGATACTGATAACAGTATAAGGTGTTGCCAACAGAAGGATGCGACTGTGGGGAGTACGGGAAACACCATTGGTTTCTTCAAGAATAAAGCAAGTATGTCGTGAGCCACCACACTTGCTTGAAAGGTGAAGGAAAGATGGAGAAAGGGCGAGAGTGGTGGAACGCAAGAGGTACAGCAGCAGTGCAGGGGATTTCAAACGATCAGCGTAGGGAGGAAGATGATTCTGCAACAGAAGGAGTGACTGAAATGGTCAGTGCCAGGACTTGAATTTGTATTTCCCAGACGAGAATGACTTGGGCTGATGTACCTGAAGATAAAGAACATTGACCATAGAAAGAACAGAAAAGTTACAACAGAGAATGTAAAAGTAGACAGATAAAAGAGGATATACATGGAAACTTATGGGTTGAAGATATCAGTAGAGATATTGAGAAGTTAAAGACACCAGCAGATATGTGCGTGGATGAAACCAGGATGAAGGAAACCTGTCGAGGATGTAGACCCTCAGCCAGGGATGAAATGACACCTTGGTGTGCCGCAGGTATCTCCCTAGTGTGCCGCAGGTATCTCCCTAGTGTGCCGCAGGTATCTCCCTAGTGTGCCGCAGGTATCTCCCTAGTGTGCCTCAGGTATCTCCCTAGTGTGCCGCAGGTATCTCCCTAGTGTGCCGCAGGTATCTCCCTAGTGTGCCGCAGGTATCTCCCTAGTGTGAAGCAGGTATCTCCCTGGTGTGCCGCAGGTATCTCCCTAGTGTGCCGCAGGTATCTCCCTGGTGTGCCGCAGGTATCTCCCTGGTGTGCCGCAGGTATCTCCCTGGTGTGCCGCAGGTATCTCCCTAGTGTGCCGCAGGTATCTCCCTAGTGTGCCGCAGGTATCTCCCTAGTGTGAAGCAGGTATCTCCCTGGTGTGCCGCAGGTATCTCCCTAGTGTGCCGCAGGTATCTCCCTGGTGTGCCGCAGGTATCTCCCTAGTGTGCCGCAGGTATCTCCCTAGTGTGCCGCAGGTGTCTCCCTAGTGTGCCGCAGGTATCTCCCTAGTGTGAAGCAGGTATCTCCCTAGTGTGCCGCAGGTATCTCCCTAGTGTGCCGCAGGTATCTCCCTAGTGTGCCGCAGGTATCTCCCTAGTGTGCCGCAGGTATCTCCCTGGTGTGCCGCAGGTATCTCCCTAGTGTGCCTCAGGTATCTCCCTAGTGTGCCGCAGGTATCTCCCTAGTGTGCCGCAGGTATCTCCCTGGTGTGCCGCAGGTATCTCCCTAGTGTGCCGCAGGTATCTCCTTAGTGTGCCGCAGGTATCTCCCTGGTGTGCCGCAGGTATCTCCCTGGTGTGCCGCAGGTATCTCCCTAGTGTGCCGCAGGTATCTCCCTAGTGTGCCGCAGGTATCTCCCTAGTGTGCCGCAGGTATCTCCCTAGTGTGCCGCAGGTATCTCCCTGGTGTGCCGCAGGTATCTCCCTAGTGTGCCGCAGGTATCTCCCTGGTGTGCCGCAGGTATCTCCCTAGTGTGCCGCAGGTATCTCCTTAGTGTGCCGCAGGTATCTCCCTGGTGTGCCGCAGGTATCTCCCTGGTGTGCCGCAGGTATCTCCCTAGTGTGCCGCAGGTATCTCCCTAGTGTGCCGCAGGTATCTCCCTAGTGTGCGGCAGGTATCTCCCTGGTGTGCCGCAGGTATCTCCCTAGTGTGCCGCAGGTATCTCCCTAGTGTGCCGCAGGTATCTCCCTAGTGTGCCGCAGGTATCTCCCTAGTGTGCCGCAGGTATCTCCCTAGTGTGCCGCAGGTATCTCCCTGGTGTGCCGCAGGTATCTCCCTGGTGTGCCGCAGGTATCTCCCTAGTGTGCCGCAGGTATCTCCCTAGTGTGCCGCAGTTATCTCCCTAGTGTGCCGCAGGTATCTCCCTAGTTGCCGCAGGTATCTCCCTGGTGTGCCGCAGGTATCTCCCTAGTGTGCCGCAGTTATCTCCCTGGTGTGCCGCAGGTATCTCCCTAGTGTGCCGCAGGTATCTCCCTAGTGTGCCGCAGGTATCTCCCTAGTGTGCCGCAGGTATCTCCCTAGTGTGCCGCAGTTATCTCCCTAGTGTGCCGCAGGTATCTCCCTAGCGTGCCGCAGGTATCTCCCTAGTATGCCGCAGGTATCTCCCTAGTGTGCCGCAGGTATCTCCCTGGTGTGCCGCAGGTATCTCCATAGTGTGCCGCAGGTATCTCCCTAGTGTGCCGCAGGTATCTCCCTAGTGTGCCGCAGGTATCTCCCTGGTGTGCCGCAGGTATCTCCCTAGTGTGCCGCAGGTATCTCCCTGGTGTGCCGCAGGTATCTCCATAGTGTGCCGCAGGTATCTCCCTAGTGTGCCGCAGGTATCTCCCTAGTGTGCCGCAGGTATCTCCCTGGTGTGCCGCAGGTATCTCCCTGGTGTGCCGCAGGTATCTCCCTAGTGTGCCGCAAGTATCTCCCTGGTGTGCCGCAGGTATCTCCCTAGTGTGCCGCAGGTATCTCCCTGGTGTGCCGCAGGTATCTTCCTAGTGTGCCGCAGGTATCTCCCTAGTGTGCCGCAGGTATCTCCTTGATGTTGGGCACATAGTTATAGGCATGACCCTGTTGCATATCTCTCCTTTTTTATTCTCATTTTTGCAATACGATAGAAATCTACAATTTTACCGTGACTGAAATCACAGTGAAGTAGATCACACTCTTCAAAGAAAGCTGAATATGCAAGTACACAGCTGTCCTTAAGCTTACAGAAAAATAGGTTTTGTATACTGCATCATCGTGTTCATTTGCCATGTTGTACATATCTGTGCGATTTGTGTGGTGACGACGCCTCGTCACATTACCTCGACACAGAGCGTATCTATTCCCGTACCGATGAAAATTACTCGTTACTCCTCAGCATCTAAGAAATTTGTAGATAGAAAACATCGGACAGTGTCCTATGAAAATATTGAGGTATGGATATCTTAATCATTAAAAGAAGATGGGAAACGGTGAAGAAGAATACTGTGATGGTGGATGGAAGTTTTCTGTCATAGGTTAAGACGATTAATGATCATGCCATGAATATGTTAAAGAATGGGAAAACAACTGAATTTGATGGCGTACTAGTCGTTTTTTTTCTTTTCTTTTTAAGTTTGGAAGCCAAAAAGAGTTCGTCTTCATGCACGAGGATTTCTAAGAACAGTCACACAATTCGCAGAGCTCAGCAATCTAGAAGACACCAGAACACGCAGATATTTGCATTGTGATGACTGTTAGTCATGCTTCTAACATAGTGCTAGGGGAGCTGACGAGGATATTGCGATGTAGAGTAAAGCAGCATCTCGGTAAACATCATTTTGGATACAGACCAGGGTGTAGAACGAAGAAAGCAATCGGTTCCCGATAGAATTTTAGACAAAGTGTTAGATCCTGATTTGAAGATGCGTGTTTCATCGACACTGAGAAAGCATTTGATGGAGTTTATTGGGATGAAGCTCATGGGTATATTGAAGGACATAAGCACAGACTGGAGTAACCGACGATTGATCAAGCAGTAATATCTTCGTCATTTTTTGTCCCAGTTCTCCCTAGTGATGGGGAATCAAAACCTGAATGGTGGGTAGGGATGTCAAGTAAGATTGAATTCTGTCCCCTCCCCTTCCAGTGCTGTTCAACACCTGTGAAGAAATTAGTTAGAAGAAGTACTTTCAGACTTCGTGGAAGTGCCTGCTTCAGCAGCACAGAGAGAGAGAGAGAGAGAGAGAGAGAGAGAGAGAGAGAGAGAGAGAGAGAGAGAGAGAGAGAGAGATGAAGCATCCCTTCCTTATTGCAAACATCCTTACCTAAAACGAAATTGATAAGAAATGCAAGGAAAGAATAATGGGCCGTGGCGATACACACTAAAATTCAAATACTTGGAAAAGAAAGAAAAATATATATATTGCAACCATTTCAGGAATGTTATCATGCAAAGGAGATCGTAACGAGGAAGTAAGAATTGCAATTAATGCAGGCAAAGTAGGTGTTAACAAAGAGAAATGTTTGCTCGCAGTTTAGTTTCACTTTCAAGCTGAAGAAACGGCTAGTTAAGACCATTTTATGGAGCGTGGTTCACTTTAGTGTGGAGGTCTGGACCTTCGAAGATAAAGATAAGATACTGGTAGCAAGCGTTGAAATACGGATGTATATAAAAAAAAAAAAAGCGTAATGAACAGCAGTAGAACAACACAGGCAACGACGAACTTTCAGGGTAAGTGGAACATAGAAATTTGCGCAGAATAACAGAGGCAAGACAAAAGAACTAAGTATGAGGTGCGATGTAGGGAGGATATGAGAGCAAGAGACTGATACCAAGAAAGAGGATGTCTGTGCAGGATGAGAGGATGGCAGGGAAAGGTATTATGATAGGAAGAGGAAGGCTGAAGGTAGAGAAAACAACCTGCCATGAAGACCGAAGAAGAAAGCCAGCTCTTCAGTTGTAGGAAAGTCCGGCAAAGAAAGACGCATTGCACAGATTGATGGAAAGATATTAACCCAGTTCATTAGCCATGACGAGAACGAATGTACGACGTTACCTACTATACAAATGACAGAGTTGGCAAAGAAAAACTGTGTCGTATCATAAAACAAAATCTTTTCCTTTTTTTTTTCCAATATAGAATTAATTGAATCACATTGTTCATCATGGTGTTTTTAATCATCAGACAACGTTATGATTTCCTTAATTATTTCTGTTAATGGGATGCAGCCTTAATATTTCAAAGGAAGTTTTCTTTTTTTCATCTTTAAAATTTGGGGATGTTTTTCGTCGCGTATCGCAAATTTTTGGGTGTAACATATTTTGTGAATTATAGAACCATTCATTATTCACTTTGTTATTGTCAATAAAGTTTGTGTATATACGATACGTACATAATCTGGTCCCCTGAGTACGACCTCCGCTCTCGGGCATCACCAAGTTCTCGGAGCCTTTCAGTGTAGCAACGGATGCTACCAGTGAAGGAGCTGGCGAGGTCCCCATGCCCAGGTATCATGGCATGTTGCTACCCACGCCGTATGAAACCTAAACCTTGTATAAAGCAGAACCTGACGGTGCAGGAGCCGACTGTGGTTTGGGTATACAGAGACGTAGATATTTGGGGTATGGGTATCGAGGTCATATATATATATATATATATATATATATGAAAAAGTTTTTATCGAGGATGTAAGGCATGTGTACGTGTAGGAAGAGAGGAAAGTGATTGGTTCTCAGTGAATGTAGGTTTGCGGCAGGGGTGTGTGATGTCTCCATGGTTATTTGATTTGTTTATGGATGGGGTTGTTAGGGAGGTAAATGCAAGAGTTTTGGAAAGAGGGGCAAGTATGAAGTCTGTTGGGGATGAGAGAGCTTGGGAAGTGAGTCTGTTGTTGTTCGCTGATGATACAGCGCTGGTGGCTGATTCATGTGAGAAACTGCAGAAGCTGGTGACTGAGTTTGGAAAAGTGTGTGGAAGAAGAAAGTTAAGAGTAAATGTGAATAAGAGCAAGGTTATTAGGTACAGTAGGGTTGAGGGTCAAGTCAATTGGGAGGTGAGTTTGAATGGAGAAAAACTGGAGGAAGTGAAGTGTTTTAGATATCTGGGAGTGGATCTGGCAGCGGATGGAACCATGGAAGCGGAAGTGGATCATAGGGTGGGGGAGGGGGCGAAAATCCTGGGGGCCTTGAAGAATGTGTGGAAGTCGAGAACATTATCTCGGAAAGCAAAAATGGGTATGTTTGAAGGAATGGTGGTTCCAACAATGTTGTATGGTTGCGAGGCTTGGGCTATGGATAGAGTTGTGCGCAGGAGGATGGATGTGCTGGAAATGAGATGTTTGAGGACAATGTGTGGTGTGAGGTGGTTTGATCGAGTGAGTAACGTAAGGGTAAGAGAGATGTGTGGAAATAAAAAGAGCGTGGTTGAGAGAGCAGAAGAGGGTGTTTTGAAGTGGTTTGGGCACATGGAGAGGATGAGTGAGGAAAGATTGACCAAGAGGATATATGTGTCGGAGGTGGAGGGAACAAGGAGAAGAGGGAGACCAAATTGGAGGTGGAAAGATGGAGTGAAAAAGATTTTGTGTGATCGGGGCCTGAACATGCAGGAGGGTGAAAGGAGGGCAAGGAATAGAGTGAATTGGAGCGATGTGGTATACCGGGGTTGACGTGCTGTCAGTGGATTGAAGCAGGGCATGTGAAGCGTCTGGGGTGAACCATGGAAAGCTGTGTAGGTATGTATATTTGCGTGTGTGGACGTATGTATATACATGTGTATGGGGGGGGGGGGGGTTGGGCCATTTCTTTCGTCTGTTTCCTTGCGCTACCTCGCAAACGCGGGAGACAGCGACAAAGTATAATAAAAAAAAAATATATATATATATATATATATATATATATATATATATATATATATATATATATATATATATATATATATATATATATATATATATATATATATATATATATATATATATATATAATTGTATAATTCACTCTCCATCTCTTATTCTTTATCCTCTAGAGCAGCCAGTACCTCTGTTTCTGCTCTTTGGGCCCTGCATTTGATCCTGTTTCCCACCTTCCACGACTTTGGTCTCTGGGTGGAAGGCAATTTCCTTTTGCTGTTCTTCCTCAGAGACATCCAAACAAGCGCCTCCTGACCTCATTCTCTGACGCGTACAACTCCATGCCCCTTGTAATCCTCTGGTCACATTCCTTTTGAATCCAAGTCATTGATTTAATTTTGTTGTTCATATATCATATTTGTTAGTTCTGATTACCTCTTTTATCTTTTAGAGTTGAGTAATATGTGATTTTATTACATTATCTTAATTTCTTTCTCCTTATCTTGTAACTTATCATCCAGTTCTCTATGACTGCCAGTAACCCCCTCCCCCCTCGCTTATAATTTCAAAGTTACTCCTTTGATTTCTTTTTTCCACTCTAAAACCCTTATTACGCGTCCATCCCATCTGCTCTTAGGAAACTTAGTTACAACTGTATGGTCTGGGTGATATACCTTCCCTAATCTCATTTCTGATTTAGAGTTTTAGCCTAGTGTGTGTGTGTGTGTGTGTGTGTGTGTGTGTGTGTGTGTTACGAGAAGAGTTTTACACTTGCGTTGCGCCCTTTTTTACCTTTTATTTTTATGCATCATGTCGTTCATTCTCATACACACACACACACACACACACACACACACACACACACACACACACTAACCTAAGCCACGCACCCATTTGCCGACCAGCCTCGAATGAAGATGAACACCTGGGTTGCTTGTACGCTGACTGCTATGCTCAGGATTCGAGCCCTTACTTTAGTACATATTCTGTCCCAATAGGACGAGTGCTGTAGATATGCGTCTAACTCAAATCCCAGTTTTTCTAGATTAAATGTCGAATAGCAAACGAAAAACATTATGTGATGAAAGTTGTTATATATCTGTGACATTATATCTCTGTGGCATTGACGTCATTACATACAACAAGACTACAGTAACTATATATGTTTATACGGTAATGTGTGAAAGGCTGTTGCTATTTCCAGGTATCATTATGAATTAGTGTGACGCATGTGATATTAAAGGTGTCCAATTTGTATCCTGGTGGTGTAGTTGATATCATCGTTCTTTGAGAATTCTCATCTTTCTTTGTAAAGGTAATGTCTACACATACCTACACACACACACACACACACACACACACACACACACACACACACGCGCGCGCGCGCCGCGCGCGCTAGAAAGTTATATGAGGATAAGCTCACACGCTTTCCAAGGAGACTTCTGTGTATGACATGAGAGTATTGTGTACCTACAATAGGCTCATGTACTCCCAGTAATGAGGGGCAGTGCGCGCCTCTTGTCATGGGTAATGTTGATGTCCAGTGTTGGAGAAGATAACACAACCTGGACGAGAATCTACAAGCTTGGGCTATGATATCATGTGGATGTGAGCTAGTCTCGTAGCCATCACAGTAAACTACCATTGTGCTTTTCTTTTAGACTTGAGCGAAGAACATTGGCACTAAATGACCGGTTCGCATTGAACTAGGAGACGACTCTTACCTCGTTGGAATAAGTTACTTTCCAGAACTAAATATCATTTCACACACACAAAAAAAAAGTGGATGTAATAACAGAGATGCATTGGTGTAAGTATATCCTCCCACCAACCTCATAGCCAGCAAGTTGGAGCAGACCAATTTGTCCTCATTTCCTGCAACATGAAGACAAAGCGGAGGGCCACATCCCAGAGCCTTACCACAGAGGCTGTTGCACAAGCAGTGGCAAGAACAGTCCATGTGAGTAGTGGAGTATGAGCTTTAAGCGAAGGCGACGGAGTAAGCTTCATATATATATATATATATATATATATATATATATATATATATATATATATATATATATATATATATGTGTGTGTGTTTGTGTGTGTGTGTGTTTGTGTGTGTGTGTGTGTGTGTGTGTGTGTGTGTGTGTGTGTGTGTGTGTGCAGTACATTCAAAAGTCTCCTGTCATGGGAAGAAGTCATCAAGCAGGAAAGTCTTTGAATGAAACGAAAAAAAAAAAGTGCACAAGTGATACAGAGAAATGAAATGCTTGAGTGTCTATGAAGAGGTGAAAAGCTTACCGTTCTGGAAAGGGACGAGTTCCATCCGTAGGAAGAGGCATGAATAGGCCACAGCAGCCTTTCCTCAAGGTGCTAACGGTCACGCGGTAATCGCATGATGCATTGGCTTCCCGAGTATTGCGCTGCCTGACTAATGCCAGGAACACCTAGGGAGTCAGCACCGGGGACCAGGAACGTAAAGAATATGTAGAGTCGAGGGAAAGAAACCCAGCAGTGAGAGGAGGGGGGTAGAGAAAATCTACCCGTAGGGGAAGGAAGCTAGAGAAAATGGGTTAAGTTCTTAGTTTAGACAGGGAGAACTGATGTTACGGACTGTATTAAACTATACTGTCAAGGTAGTTGGTAGAGCTAGAACCATTTCATATATGAAAGTAGCACAGCGTACAGTAAAAATAGAAATATAAAAGGAAGAAAATTTGATACAGAATCAGAACATTTCTAAAGAAGAATGAAGAGATCCCGCTCTTTTTTTAAAAATTCAGCTGCAGTACCATCCACTCCAAACCACTTACCTTGACTCTCTCACCTCGTTCACCCTCACATCCAACATCTGCCACTTTATCATCGAACACATTCAACAGTTTAACTTTACTCCATCTTCTCTTCGACTCATTTCTGCCTGTTGCCAGTTCCCACGCCATCGTCTTCATTGATGCTCCCATTTGTTCCTTTCTTCTCTTGCAGTATTAACGTCCTTCCAAAACGTTTTCGTGTTTTGCCTGAAGTTTGCAAACGCTTCTTTACCCCATCTCTTACTCACCTTCTTCATCAACCCCTGTACCTTCCTCTTGACCTAGAACTGCTTTCTCTCGTACATATCCCAAGCTCTTGCACTTCTTCCCTTACAAGTAACGTCTATATACCTCTCTTCTTTCTTTCATTCTTTCTTTCACTAGTAACATAGATGTCTCATTCCACCATTCACTACCAGTTTGCACTTGCCCACCTTGCATCTTCTTTATGACACACTTCTCTCACACAGTTAAATTTCCTTAAGTACCTACCGTTCTTTAACCATTTCCCAAGCTTCATTTACTCTCATTCTTTGCCATTCTACACTCATTCTCTTCTGGTATCTTTTGCACAAGCCGTTTTCCTAAGCTCACCCTATTTGCACCGAATCGTTTCATTCTTTTCATGAAGCCTTTACAAATCTTCTGCCTCGCTATGACCAAGCAGTGATCAGACATCTCGCCATCTGTCCCTATCAGCAGATTCACATCCAAGAGTTACAAGTAATCGAATGCCTTCGAATACGCACTATATTCGTGTGTGTGTGTGTATATATATATATATATATATATATATATATATATATATATATATATATATATATATATATATATGCCTTCATTTGCGAATTCACTTGTTTCACTAGTTATTACTATGTTGTTTTGCTTGCAAATGTAAGTGACTTCATCCACGCTTGACGACACCTGCTAATTAGTTTTCGTCATTGACATTTGACCTCTCTGGCTTGAGGTGCCCTGTTTGTCGGTTGCTTGGATGTAAGAACATTGGGATTGGAGGTATGGAAGTTCAACACGAATCTTTACAAATTCGAATCTTTTAAAACAGTTCTCACTTTTAACTTTCTCTCAGGTTGAACAGATCCTCTGACCATTGCTATTCAAGTCACACGCGAATTTCACCTCTCACCACTTCATTATCACTCCACTACCCACATACTCTATCCCCCACCCTGAAAGACACAAGATAATTCTCTTTTGCCACTATCACTACTGCGCCTCCCATCCAGTTCGGTCTTTCCATCAGTTCACCATTAATATACCTCTTCTAGCTACACGGGTATCCACCCTTCCACTACTTGGCTACTCACACACACCATTCACTTTCATGTCTTCATTGCGCCACTCCTCCGTTCATTCGTCCTAACATTCCACAGGTTCCATGGAGTTCTTATGACAAATAAGCTCAACCAGGAAAACACAGCAACCATTTCCCACCACTCACCAACCCTCACAACACCCATCAAACAACCGACACATATTAATACCTTCTCTAACCATTCCCCTCCCTTTTCATGTACCAAATGATTATATTTCCGTCCATCATCCCACCTGACACATGCATGTATCCTCTTTACTGTATAGGGACACATTGTTCGGCGTGTCCTTAACAAACCCGGATTGGTGCCTCCGCGTCAAGGATCATCCACACGAACCATGTTAGGGAAAGCAAGTGACAATAACTTCCAATATTGGGGAAGGAGAAATAATTTGGGCGCAGTACAACACATTGATAACAGTGAGGTGAGTTTAGTCCTGTGGTTTGGGAAGGTAAGTGGATGCTTGTCTCCACGCCACTCAGGACACACCTAAAGGGCAAAATCGGCCTCGGGCGAACGCAGATAAGAGTGAATATAGGTTACTTAACCCAAGAAAAACAAGGTTGATGCATATGCGGGATCGGAAAGCTGATATTGGAGAATAAGGTAGATAGATGAAGAGAGAGAGAGAGAGAGAGAGAGAGAGAGAGAGAGAGAGAGAGAGAGAGAGAGAGAGAGAGAGAGAGAGAGAGAGAGAGAGAGAGAGAGAGAGAGAGAGAGAGAGAGGCGAACGAATGAAAAATAAATAAACAATAAAACCTGTTCTTATGATTTGAGAGAATGGAAAACAAATACACATTCCCCACCTAAATGGAAATCGTGATGCCCTTCCGTCTTCCACCACGATCAACCCGAGCGACTCCTCACCTGTGAGAGAGACTATACTGCCCACATATGACCAGCGGGCGGGCGAGGCCTTGTCGTAAAGTGCGGAAGTATTAGATTCCGGAAGAAAATATAGTCAATTACTGAAGCCATAGAGGAACTTGTATGGCTGCGCTGTGAGTAGAAATGCCGTAAAAAAAAAATGAATAAAACCACAGTTCATGGAGGACGTCAGAACTATAGGACTTATGAGTGGGAAAAACTTAGTGAATCGGATCAAGTCGTGACAGATCAACTAAGGACCAAAACTGGAGATCATTTGTACAATTAGATCGAGTTAAACGGTTTCGAAGCTACTTTTAGGTTAAGCTCTTCCTCCTTCAGGCTCTCTTCTCGTTCTGTAGTCATATAGCGGTTTGATCTATGGACATTAAAGCTTTTACGATGGTCAGGAGAGGAGATGTTTTCGTGTCTAGATTTATGCTGGGCATAGATGGATGTATATACTTTGCCAGAAGATGCTGATACAGGAAATTCAAACGGAGGTGTGTCATGGAAGACGTAATTTGAGGTGAGAAGTCAGGGTCTTAGCAGTGAATCAGATACAGGAAAGGCTGTTGAATGTGGTATTAACAAAGTTCTTGGGTGGAAAATTTAGAGGATTGGATGGTCAGAGAATTTATGAACATTATTACGAACGTAGTTGCTTAAGAGACGTTGATGTGATTGAAACAGGATAGGAATGATAAATCAGAAGTAAAAGAGACAGCTAGAGATAAAATATATTAGATGTAGAGACAATGATGCAATATAATACAAGTGATAAAATGATGAAACGATGAAACTGAGGCAGAAAAGAAAAAATCTATCTGAGCAGCACGAAAAAGGTGGCCGTAAATGTAGAACATTACTGAACAGATTATTATCAAAAGGATGAGAGGGAAATCTTTAGTAGGAAGAAGATCAGAGATGTAGTGTGTAAACCACACGATGTGTGCATAAATCCTTGAGACAGTTTTGATGAATGATCGAGTGCTACAAACAATAGGGAAGCTTGTATAGAAAAACTGAATACGAGAAGAAAGAGACTGGGAGATCACAACGAAAGTTTCAGATCAAACTGGCACGAAGGAGGAGCTACAGCGATGTGGTAAATCGCCCAGATTGGATAGAATAACTGCAGAGGTGCGGAGGAAGAGAAGGTGAAGCGGTCGGCAGGTGCTTTCATACAATATGCATGAGAGTCTGGAATGAACTCACTATGCCAGAGGGGTAGGTGGGTGGATACAAAAATTCAACCCTTGCGTGAAGGAAATGATATTAAGGATAACGTGGAAAATGTGTTGGAATTACTCTGCTATATTTGGGAGACAAGGTGCGTGGATGAATAGTAAGTGAGAAATTTAGACTTATTACATATAGTGACGTGGGAGATGAGCAAGATGAACACCTGAGAGGGAAATGGTTGTGTGGCATTGTTGCCTGTCATGAGAATGGGAGTTGGGTGAACGACAGTAAGGATAAGAAGCGTTTCTATGGAAAACCATAGCATAGTTAAAGGTGACTAGGATGGACTGTGTTTTGTTAAGTTGCATGGAGGCCATCAGAAGTTGATGGAAGGAGAGTTAAGGTAATCATCTATATGTTCATTAGAAAAAAAGGAAAAAAAGATACATATATGCACATATAAGATTGTTATGTCTCAGTGAGATGTTCAGTGCCTGTATTGGTAATGTAGCGAGGGAACTTATGAACACTATAAAAAGTTAAAAGAAAAAGGTAGTAGTGAATTGGGAAATTACTGTTGACGGATGATATTATGCCAATGCGTGAAGCTGTGGAAGAGAAGTGGGAGCATTATACGGGTATTCGGAAGATCAACAGATAACAAGAAGTTAAGAGCGAATGACAACAAGAGTAGATTACCTGTGCTTGAGAGGAAAGATTTGAACAGGGTTATGCATAGCTGAACGAAGAGAGATTTGATAATGTTGAGGAATTCAAACATCTGGGAAGTCTTTCCACCGAAGACAGTGGATCTGATGCTGAAATATCAAAATGACTCTTGAATTGAAAACGAACGTGTAGAATTCTGAGAATATACGAACACTAATTGATAGTTGTGGAGGAGACTGTTTGAGGGAATGGTGGATTTTTATGCGAGTCAAATGTGAAGTGAGAAGAGCGAACAGAATGAGAAACTATGATGTGAGAGAAAAAGGGAGTGTTTGTCGGAAAAATGGAATTAGGCGTAGAGTTCCGAGATAGTTTGGGAATACTGAAAGGACGGGATGTAAAGAGATGCTGAAAAGTGTAGTCTTTCTTGAGGTGAGAGGTAAAGATCATAGATGAGGTTACGGACACATCTAACAAAATTAACTACGAGATTTTACCTCAGTCTTGGCAGCACGTAATGTTTTCTGCAAGATAGAATGAAGGAGACAAACACAAAAAAAAAGTAAAGTTAAACTTCTCATTTATTCAATTCTCATATAAGATGAAATTCAGTGTGTTAAAGGTACGTAAATACGCTCAATGACCTTGATATTCTACGAGCTAAAACGTATTTGTTATATGATTATATCATTATATTGCCATAAAAGAAAATCATCGAATGACCTTTTTACCCGAAAGAAAATTGCATTTCTTAGGATTCTTAGATGCAAAATATAAAGCGTAATAAACTCGAAAGTTAGAAGTATTTAGATTCTTTCCATATCGTCTCCAAAATGACATGGTAGAGGAAATAATGAACCTCTGTGTTGGTAAGTCACAGAATTAAAGTTGGTTGCATGTTACCGGCTCTTTCTAATTCGGTTCATTATAATCAGTGAGGTGACTGACAGAGATTCAGTGGTGGAATGAGTCGAAAATATAATCATAGTTTCACTTTTCGACACCATGTTTTTACATTATTTTTCTTACATAATAATGACGTGTTACGGGTAGAAACATGCACAAGTCGTGGCCATCCCGGATGAAGGAAAAAGAAGAGTACGTGTAGGTGTGTGTTGACCTGACTCTTAAAGTTGGAGCTGTTTTGTGAAGAGGAAAAAGACAGAGGAGGAAAAGAAACCCACAGCGTAGCTGTTCGACGAAAAGTATGTATCATAACAGCCAATCCTCGTGTGACTGGCGTCCACACAGAATGTCTGGGAAGCAGCAGCCAGGCGTGTACTGCAAGTCCAAGTGGCAGAAACGAACGCAGACAGCTTTATAGGGAGCAGCAGTGGTTGAAATAAAACCTATCGAGAAAGGGGGAGATCAACATATGGTTGAAATACAGTGACAGTAGGAGGATCAATATGGTTATGTCCAACACGCATCGGTTCCTGTAAGGCTGAATGGTAGTGTTTTGAAAATTAGCGGCGATTGAATTCCATCATTTTACTGCTTCCCGATCTTAAGGTGCTGATTATGAGATGAGATGTGTTCAGAGAGAGAGAGAGAGAGAGAGAGAGAGAGAGAGAGAGAGAGAGAGAGAGAGAGAGAGAGAGAGAGAGTTTTAAAGTGGGAAAGAGACAGAGTTGGTTCATGTATGTACCTTTGAGTGGAACCATCGGTGTAGGATCGAATAAGAGTAAAGGTTGAAGAAACAATATCCAACGTTAATGGAAGGAAAAAAAAGATGATAAACAACAGAACAAAACCTTGAGAGACATTACTCTTTGATAATAAAAGAGAGAGCATCAGGGATGACTCGTATAGACGATCACCAGTAGACTTTGCACCACGACAACCGTATGGGTGATCTGAAGGAAGAGTACGAGATTCTAAATATGTAAGAAAGTATGAGTTCAGGACAGTTTGAAAGACTTTGGAGACAGCAGAAATAAGAGCGATGGTCAATATTTGGAGGGATTGTTTGGAAGTATTTCCATTTACTTACGATGCAAGAAAAACGCAGATAAAGTTATATCTAAGTGAAAATCGTGTAAGCTACGTGTAATCGAGTGTAATATGTGAGATATGTGTGTATGTGGAGTTGGTGACAGCAATCCACTTCTAAGGGAAGTAGAAGGAAAAGACCTATCCTCGGATGGTTAATGCGATTACCTCTTTACTGTAGGTTCACGAGTAGCTATCACTAGCCCTCCTACCATCCAGCTGCTAATACCTCCCTGGTCTGTGGTTGTAAAAGTTTGTTCCAAGAGAAAGCTACGATTCCAGTAGAAGAGAATCGACTGATGTAGATACGTGTACTGCAATGATTGAATTCAATTGAATTCTTTGCTCTGTTTCTTTTGTTTTTATCGGTGTAGTTAAGGTGTCATTGTAGTGTAGGATATTAACATTACTACTGTATACCCTTCATTGTGAGTTAAGGTTTCGTAGAGTACTCTGTGTGATATTTTGCGATTTGTTTCTGTAAACTGATGATCTTTACTGTATGATGCACCCAGGGGAAACCACAGCAAGGTCTGTGGATCCTGGTATTTAACAGGGGATTGTGGCCTCGGTACATTACGCATGACAGCTGGAGAATGGATATGAATGAACGGTAGAGGCCTTTCCTTTGCCTGCTCCTGGCGCTACCTCCCTAAGATTAGAAACAGCGAAAAAAGAAAAGAAAAGGAACAACAAATATTCCTGATCATAATTCGACCAATTTTCCAAACAACAAGTGTTGTATATCATGTAATGGTAGCGTCATTTCGGAAGCTCATGCATCAGTGATTTTCGGTAGTTATAAAGTTGCTGTCTCCAACTTTTTTTTTGATAACATTAAATGCGTTTTTATCCTGCTGAAAAAAAACAGTATCCCAAATAGAAGAGCGAAGCTGTCAACCAGTCACCAGATGTTTCCGAGACGTTCTCTTCTTAATTGTGTGGAGAAGCGTGACGCACACAAAAACCACAAATGATAAAACTGAAAGAAGTGTGAGGCGTTTGTTAGAGGAGAAAGACCCAAAGGAAATGAGTAGTGGCTATACTTACATTTGTAGCTTCATTTCTCGTTTATGGGTAACACGAAATCGTCTATATTGACATGAAATATTTTATGCGGAAGGGACGGAGTCGCACATAGTATTGTGAAGACATACGCGAAAGAAAAGAGACCAGAGCAAGAATTAAAGTTGGTGGGAGTTAGGGTCCGTCGTTCAGTGTGTATAAGGTAGGAGGGAGACACAGCAGTGTTGTGTGGATCTGGCTACTCAGGTCAGAGCAGATGTCTCACGTAGGGCTGGATAAGGGGGTTAGGAACCCTGGAGATGTCAATAGTCTAAACACGTAACAGTATGTACACAAAGTCGTCCTTCTTTGTAGTTCTTTGGAAAAGGTAGAGCCTGCAGCAGACATACCTGAAGTTCAATATTGAGTTCTGCAGCTGGGTAGGACAAACACTTTTCTCGTAGTGGACGAAGCAGTTGTGTTGAGTGAACACAAACAGCCGGCAGTTTTAGATAAATGTAACGCATTGTGAAGATTTTAATTAACAGGCAAGCGAGCCTTCTGCTGTGATGTGTGAACACCAATCTGGTTGTGGCAGATGAGTTTGCTGTACTGTGTGTGTGTGTGTGTGTGTGTGTGTGTGTGTGTGTGTGTGTGTGTGTGTGAACTCGTAATTTGGCAGTGATAATCAATTTTGCAGTGGTGCATTAAAGAGAGATGGTGACGCTTGACGAACGTACTACAGTGTGCAAATACTGTGGTGTTTAGACAATCTTTTTGTGTTAGTCTGGGCTAGTGTGGCATGCAAACACTTCTGTTGCTTGTATTGGTTGAGGCTGGTGTGGTGTGTGGACACTGCTGCTTGTAGTGGATGAGGCTAGGTGCAGTGTGGGGACACTTCTGTTGCTTGTAATAGTAGTGGACCAGGCTAGTTGTGACATGTGAACCCTTCTTTTGTTTTATAGGGGGCGAGGTTAATGTAGCGTGTGGACACATCTATTACTCGTAGGTGAAGAGACCAGTGCGATGTGTAGGACACTTCTGCTGCTTGTAGTGGGGTTTGTGTGGTGTCTGAACACTTCCGTTGCTGTTAGTTGACGAGACTAGAGTGGTGTGTGGACACTTCTTATGTTTGTAGTGGACCCGGCTACAGTAGTGTATGGACGCTTCTGTTTATTGTACTGGGTGAGGTTTGTGTAGTCTGTGGACATTTCTGTTGCTTCTAAAGCACGAGTCAACTGCAGAGTGTGTATAGATACCTCATTTGGCTGTGGGAGACTAATCCACTGTGGTATGCGAACATTATCCATTGGCTGAAATTGGCATGTCTATGGTGCGTGAATATTCTGAGCCAGCTTTAGCGTACCGTTTTATTGAAGTGTGTAAAAAAAAAACGAAATGTAAATGTAAAACAGGAAAGAAAACTTTCTTGAAGTTACCAGTGTCTGCTGTGGAGAGAGGGGAGCACTTCATGCCATTACTGGTAATCGATTCTGCTCCATTGTTTTACAGGTCGTTATTGAAATTATATAATGCCTCGTAAAGTGGCTCAGAAATTTTTTCTTTGCAGATCTTTCGTGTACTTACAATTGCCCAGGGCGTTCTTTCTTGAAGGGAGGCTGGATTTTCTTCAGGATCTCTTTTCCAGTAGGTCCTGCAGGTTCACGGCTGAGTCATTTCCAATACCAAGGAAACGATGGACTCCTTTGGACGAAGTGGTTCTCCAACGAGACTGTGCTCCCTTTTGTCAACAGACGGTGATGCAGCCCGCAGAAAGTGACTTTTCACTCGCGTCGTAACCACAGGTTGGCCGAGTCCAGGAACTCCAGATTATACACGCACACACACACACACACACACACACACACACACACACACACACACACACACACACACTGCAAGAGGTCACAGTGATGCGCGTGATCTTGTATATGATGTTCTTTGTGTTTGGCCAGCAAACGAAAATCTACAAGCAATTCTCCCTCACCTTAACAATTTAGTACCTTTTATCAGCTTTACCGTGGAAGTGGGAAATAATCATGTTACCATATTTAGATTGCATTATCCACAGGGATAGAAACATGTTTCAGTTTAGCATATACAGAAAACCCACCAATTCTTTTTATATATTCATTATTACCCAGCTTAACGTGAGAGTTAGATTATCATCATTCCAGTCTATGTTCCTTAAGTCATTGCGTATATGCAGTCCGGAATTTATTGTTGGTGAGTTTGAGAAGATATATTCTATTTAGAACCAAGTTAAAGTATCTACATCTTTCGTTGATAAATCCCTTTAGTTGGCAAAGAAATCATTTTAAAGAGTTAAACTCAAACCTCCCCTCGATACCAGTAATCTTTTATTTCGCCCTTTTGATAATAATTTTACCTTAGTTCCCAGGTTGCTTAAATCCTTTGATGTAAATGTAGCCTTCAGCAATAACAATACTATAAAGAATATCTTAATCAAAAACTCACCAGAAAATTCTACGGGCTGTGATTACGGAGTCCTCTGTAAAAACTGTAATATGTTTTATGTTGGGCAGACTGGTAAGGATCTTTATGTTAGATTTAAGCAACATAAATATGGTGTAAGAACAGAATAAGAATCAAATTGCTTTGTTAATCATGTTAAAAATTATGACCACTGTATTGACTGGTATAACGCTAATTCAATAATCAGCTGTTGTTCCTTTACCACGTGAAATATCATTGAATCTTCTGTCATTGAATACACAAAGAATTGTAATGTGTGTGTGTGTGTGTGTGTGTGTGTGTGTGTGTGTGTGTGTGTGTGTGTGACATCGTCCAAAGATCAGTATTTACATTTCGTTACAGGAAATGATTGATGAGGTTGTGTCCCAGTAGATTTTAGCAGCGAGGCTTAACGAATTTGTGGTTGAAAACAGCATGATAGAGACACTTACAAGGAATAAGAAGCATTGACGATGTAACTAGTGACAATAAGCACTGATGACGTAACTAGTAGCATATGAGGCATTGATGAAGTAATTAGTGCCACTAAAGGGCACTAATGACGTAACTAGTAGCATATGAGGCATTGATGAAGTAATTAGTGCCACTAAAGGGCACTAATGACGTAACTAGTGACACTGATAGGTACTGATAACTTAACCAGTGGCACAATACGGCATTGATGACGTAATTAGTGGCACAAAGAGGCACTTATGGGGTCAAGTGTGTCAGACACTAACACTGTTCTCTCAGTAATGGTGGTAAATGGTATGGCTGAGTGACCTAGTGGCTGTAATTTACACAAATGATGCAATTATTGGAAAATATCTGATGCAGTGGTGGTGGGTAATTGCTGTAAGAGGCATTAGTGGGGCAGGTAATGGCGGTCAGTAGTAAGAGTGAAGCGAGTGGCTCCAGTGAGTAGCGTTGATCAAGGCAGGAGTGACGGGGCAACTCGTGGTGGTGAGTCGTGAGTCGGATAATGTGAGTCATAACAGGTCCAGCATAGAGCTAGCACCACCACCATTGTTAAGAAAGAAAAAACCTTCTGCAACTTGCTGAAAACCTCCCATTTACCGCCCTGTATCTCCCGAGTATTACCAAAACCAAAGATGTCAACACTTAAAAAGAAGTCAATGTCACGAATATAAACTGGTATACTTCACTGCTTTCGTGGTGTGTAAGTTTCGATAAAGGTTAGATTCTTTATCAGCGATATATCTTTTAATATTCACTACAGATGAAGTTTTGTTGTTTGGGATAAGAACGCTGTTTCTACAGAAACTCCTACAGCATTTGTCTTAAAATGAACTTTGTATGTGACCTGTTTCTTCTGTTTCTTATTTTGATGGTACTCTTTTAAGAACTTTGTATGTGACATGTTTCCATTATATCTTATTTTGGTGGCATTCATCTGAGAGTCAGATTTGTATCTATTCAGGACTAGATGTACCTGAGTATGATCATTATTCAGGACTAGATGTACCTGAGTATGATCATTATTCAGGACTAGATGTACCTGAGTATGATCATTATTCAGGACGAGATGTACCTGAGTATGATCATTATTCAGGACTAGATGTACCTGAGTATGATCATTATTCAGGACGAGATGTACCTGAGTATGATCATTATTCAGGACTAGATGTACCTGAGTATGATCATTATTCAGGACTAGATGTACCTGAGTATGATCATTATTCAGGACTAGATGTACCTGAGTATGATCATTATTCAGGACGAGATGTACCTGAGTATGATCATTATTCAGGACTAGATGTACCTGAGTATGATCATTATTCAGGACGAGATGTACCTGAGTATGATCATTATTCAGGACTAGATGTACCTGAGTATGATCATTATTCAGGACTAGATGTACCTGAGTATGATCATTATTCAAGACTAGATGTACCTGAGTATGATCATTATTCAAGACTAGATGTACCTGAGTATGATCATTATTCAGGACGAGATGTACCTGAGTATGATCATTATTCAGGACTAGATGTACCTGAGTATGATCATTATTCAGGACTAGATGTACCTGAGTATGATCATTATTCAGGACTAGATGTACCTGAGTATGATCATTATTCAGGACTAGATGTACCTGAGTATGATCATTATTCAGGACTAGATGTACCTGAGTATGATCATTATTCAGGACTAGATGTACCTGAGTATGATCATTATTCAGGACTAGATGTACCTGAGTATGATCATTATTTCAAACCTGAGGAACATTTATGAACATCTCTGCCAAGTCTGTCTTCCACTGACGTCATATTTTTTCATTGGTAGTCCTCCGATTCATACCACACTGACAGTTACCTCCCATGGAATCATCGTCCTAGTTTAGAGTGTGCTAGTAGTCGTTAGGCTTTCGTGCTGGTGATTAAATACTGATTTGCTCAAATATGGAACAACGGAGAACGAACATTCACAGTGCAGGCTACATTTCCATGTATCAGACTTTGGTGTAAACATTAGCTTTCCTTAAAGGACTTAAGTCTAATCCGAATTTACTCATGTTTTCTTTTTTTGCTTTATCCTACCTTTGTGCTGCACACACACACACACACACACACACACACACACACACACACACACACACACACACACACACGCACACATCCGCGTAGTGCTTGGAACATGCATTTGTTACTCCAGTAAACATATGTGTAGGATATCCTACATAACTTCATAGCACATCTTTAATACTGAATAACACGAAGATGTTTCCATCAGCATATGTTGGTAAGAAGAGTGTCTTGTTCCCATGGCTTTTCGAGTTAGAGTACCTGAGTTTCTTTTCGCGTTGTTCAGAGTAAAATCTAAGTAATATATATCTTGTTTCTCTATTGGTATTAAGTATAGGATTTGATCAAACTGTAACAGTTCCGCAATAAAGAAAAGATAAAGAGCATGATATATGTCCACAGTAAAAATATGTGCCCATGCACTAGATTCCGCTGATCTTTGAAATGCTTTATTGAAAAAATCTGATATTTTGATGTTTTTTTGGTGTTTTCGTTGACAAATGAATGTCCAGTGATCAGTTATTGCCCTCAGACCTCTTAGCAGATCGGCAGGAAAAGAGACGAGCTACTGTGCACAATCACAAAATCATTCATTCAGTATTTCAGAATCTTTTGTCAGATGTCTCCGAAGATTTTCCAATTCATAGGGCCCCATTTTCTTAGAATTAAGCTAATTTTCCTGAGTGAAAAATATGTGAGGCATATTCACCAGATGTTTTCCCAAATGGCCATAATATTTTAGTCTCTTTATCCCTGACATAATTTCTTGTTCTTGGTTCTTTTGTGGTAATTACCATATATATGGAGTAATTAATTATGCTTGTCCCCGAGGTTGTCACCGACTGAGGCTAAAATAATATATTGAAAGATAGGAGGATAAGCAGTGGGATGCAAGGGAGGAGGAGGGTTCTAGTGAATGAGAGAGAGAGAGAGAGAGAGAGAGAGAGAGAGAGAGAGAGAGAGAGAGAGAGAGAGAGAGAGAGAGAGAGCAAACACATAAGGGAAGGCCAACTGACTTGTAACGAGGTTACTTACTTAAGAAACTGGTTTTTTCCCTTTATTCTTCTACTCTTTTCTGCCCAGGTTGAGACACTGACTGGACATATCCGTCAAGTGTGTTTGTGAGTGAGTGTAATTTATTTTTCTCCCAAGTACCTAGGCCAACAGCAGGTTGTTTATTTCAGTTTTCGCTTACACCTTTTGTCCGGAAAGATTTCCTTACATTGGTATGAATCCTACTTTCATGTTTAGACCCTATTTCTCACTCGTCACAGGATCCCTGTGTAAATTGAAATGTGTTTCGTTTCGATGGCATCAAGTTTCTGATTGTCATAGATACTTCTACTTTATCATCACATGCCTTCGCTTCATCTTCCCATACATGCCTTGTTTCTTATCCCTAACAGTAATCTATTCGACCTCTCCTGAAATATCTAAGCCCTTTCTTCGTCGTTTTGATAACGTGTAGTTCAGACTTGTACTGGATACTCAAGGAGACTTATGATCAACAAATTTTAGAATATGTATAATTCCTGTTCTTTCATAATGAATGCATTTTGGCATTGATTCCTGATTCCTTATTTTACTGAGCGCTAACCATACCCTGCATAGATTCCAGACAGTTACTGAAATCCAAGATCCATCTCGTCTTCTGCTTCTGAAAGCATTTCCTAGATATCTCCATCTTCAACATGGATCACTACGCTCTTGCCTGCACACACTGATTTTCACAAGCCTCCTCCTGGACCAAGGTAAACCATTTGTCTTGGTAATTCTTGATACTTCTGTCTTGATACCCTCGCTCTTACTGTGTTTGTATCACAGGAAACTCAGGACTCATTCTTGATGACGTAGACATGATAGAAGAACTGGGTTAAGGTTAAGAAGCATTCTCGTGTTACGCCACTAAATTCTCTTTGGATTTTGGTACCTGTTTTCCCATTGAGTACGAGTTGTTGCTGTCTGTTGGCAAGCTAGTCTTCTGTTCCTCCGAAGACCTTTGTCACAGTACTGTCAAATCGAATCATATAATCAATATCTCACGTGGAACCTGAACAAAGGACGTCTTATTGTTTCGATAAATGATATCAGGAGTATCTTATTGTGCCCTAATTTTTATATATTTCAGTGAAAATGAAAGCGATAGCCGTATTGACCAATAGACTTTGCATTATCATCAGTTTCAAGAATTCTAGGCTTATCATGGATGATTATATCTTATAGTCTCCCGAGTTCAGTACTGAGGTGAGGGAATTAGATCCTATTACCTTTCTTGAATACTGAAACAACATTTCCCATCCTCCAGTCCCCAGGGCAGTGCTTGCCCTTCGAAGGATGATTTATCAATTAGTTTTGATGGAGTTGAGCCCAGAAGCAGGTAATTTGGGTCTGTCTACTTATTCAGATTTGAATTCAATGTTTGAGGTCATCCATATCAATTTGTTTCGGTACCTATTGATCCCATGGAGTGTTAAGATCTCCAGTGAATGCATGGAGTTGAAGACCTTGGCCTTACGGAGGGTCTCATTTTCACCTCGGTAATGGTTGTGTCTTGTTCTTTGTACAATTGCTCCGACATAATCTGTCTCTAATACCCGTAAGCACAGTACTAGCCTTACGCCCTTACATTCTTTCGACACATAACAGCTACATTACATAGACTAGTGGAGTTCTCAGCGTCTGTATATTACCTAATTTGAAGCTGAGAATACTACATCTAAGTGTGTGTTGGGTCAATGGAACAGCATCATTAAGGTCTTGAGGGAATGCATGGCTCCCTGGCATCTCGCACATTCTCCCAGACGGCTTATTCATTAGCTTCCTGTCTTACCCCTAATTAGAAAATCTTGGGATCGGCAAAGTCATTGGGGTATCTAATTAATGAACTTTCGTAAATGGATAAAGATCCCTCACAAATATGACATTAATACATTTTTCTCACTATCTGCTTGTCTGTCTATCTGTTTCGCTATATTTGTCAACCTATCGATCTTTACTTGTATCTTTGTTTGTGAATGTATTTGTTTAAGTACATTTTTTCTTATCTATATTTGCACACATACAAAAATAAAGATCAAAGGTATTAAAGATAATGAGGGATCAACATTAAAGATCGATAAAGATATCTTGAGACGTCTTTTATGATCTTTTATATGACTCCGAAGAGGAACTTTAAGGATTTGGAAACTATAGTCAATGGGTACAAAAAAGATTCACTGTAATTAAGAGGAATCAGGAGGCACATTACCATAGGAACGAAGGCGGTTTCTTAAATGACAAACAAAGTCGTTTGAGTCTTTCTTAGATGTCCTAGAAAGACTGTTCAGAAAGTGGAAATTCCCATAGCATATACAGAATCTATTGAAGGTAGTGGAGAGAGAGGAAGAGAGTAGGGAATGTGTTTGTAGGAGAAGGAGAGTCTGCGACTGGGGTGTGTGATGACACCACGGCTGTTTAATCAGTTTACGGATGGGACGGTAAGAAAGTGAATGCAAAGGTTTTGGAAAGAGGGTTAGGTTTCCAATCTGTTTTGAGTGGAGGGGGCCTCATACATTATGTATATATATATATATATATATATATATATATATATATATATATATATATATATATATATATATATGGCACTGTCTCCTTTACCTATTTTCTTATGTACATATCCTCCTCAGGTATGTTAATCTCTGGTGATACAAACGTTCAAAATTCTACAACAAAACAGAAGCAGAATAGACAAGCGAACTTTAGGAGATTATCAGGAAACGTAGTTTCTGACCCAGTTTAGCTGGAGACAATCTTCTGAGATCGTTCATAAAACTTTTCCAGTCATCTTCCGACTTTCCTCTTGTTAGCCATTTTACATTACGTCGAGCGGAAATGATCGACCTTACTTTGCCTTGTCTGCAACAAAGACAATTCTGGCTGAAGTGAGCCTCTCTGATACCAGTGAATATTTCATAGGAGTACGTTTCGTGGGGAAGGAGAGATAGGTAGATTGATAGATAGATAGATGGAGAGAGAGAGAGAGAGAGAGAGAGAGAGAGAGAGAGAGAGAGAGTTGGAGATGTTCGTATGTTTTATCACTAACTAAAGACAGTGATTTCTGCCACTCTTATTCTTTATGTATCTCATTCATACATTTCTCAAACACAAGCCATCGTGATCATCTTGAGGGATCAACCTTACCTTTCGGTTCTTCAGACACGTTGTTACAAGGCCTCCTCGTGCACCTATCCAGTTCCAGTTCTACACACAACACAGTCATGCAATCGCAGCCACACTCATTATGGGAACGCCTACCTTCCTATTCTAGTTCTCATCTAATTGCTTCATAACCTCTTGATTTCGATAAGCTTCTTCAACACGTGTACACATATGCTGTAAATCTGTACATTGCACGAATTGTACAAACAATGAATGACCACGTTCCCTTCTAAACATGCAGTCTTCTTCCTTGATGCCATATATTCTGGATCGATTGAACCTGTTTACACATCCGCTGGAGCTGAAGAGGTCACAGTACGTACGTGCACAGGAGCAACCAGCAAGGTATCCATGCTATATCATCTCAGCCACATGCCTGGAAAGAGGCATTGGGAATATCGAGGATAGAACTTTTCAGGGGGATGTTAAGTGTGTATTACATAGAAGTTAATTAGATTGATATGGTGGTTAATAACTGTGTGTGAGTGTGTGTGTGTGTGTGTGTGTGTGTGTGTGTGTGTGTGTGTAAGTGGATCTTCAAAGTTACTGGTGATTTTTCTGGATATACAAAGAAGACTTTCCTGAGCGTGCGTGTTATGTTGTAGCCAGACTCTCTGAAAAAAAATGTTGTTACCAAGAACAGGAAGAACTCGGGAGAGATGGCATGATCCAAGTAGTGTTCCTGAAATTTGTCCCGTGTTATTGCTCAGTTCTCAAACATGATTCCGTTGTTGAGTGGTAATTTCTTTGTTTAGATGAAAAACTTTTTTTTCATCAGAATAACTTCAACAAAATTTTAGGGCATTTTCTCATATATTTCTCTGTCTTTCTCTCAATCTATCTATCTCTCTTTTTCTCTCTCTCTCAATCTATCTATCTCTTTCTTTCTCAGAGCAAGATCTAATAAGGTAATAAGATACTGGAGCTGGCATACAGTAAGTTATGACTCAGTAAATCACGGCATTTTCTCACAAAGGAACCAAGAAGGGGAAACTCGGGGGATGATGAGGAACCTCCGGAGTATTATTGAGGTCAGAATCTTGGGAGAAGGGAGCAGAATATCTCACCAATATTCTGTACTACTGATATATATATATATATATATATATATATATATATATATATATATATATATATATATATATATATATATATACTTAAAGATGTACGCATAGACATGTACGTAATATATTCATATATGTGTTTTTCACTGCTATCTGTGTTTGCGAGGTTGCGTCTGGTATAGGCGAAAAGCGGCATCGTTCCCTCGTATCCATTTCTCTAGCTGCCAGCATAATGCACCGAGATCAAAACCCTCTATCTGCAACCAGGCACCACAGACCTTTCCATGATTTCCCCAAAACGCTACATATCCTGGCTCAGTTGATTAAGTAGACGTCGCCCCCAGTACACCACATCGCTGTCCCGTGCTCGTTTTACACCCTCCTGCATTTTCAGGCAACGAACATTCAAAACATTTTCCACTCTGGCCTTCCATCTCCAGTTTGATTCATCCTTATCCCTCGCCTTTCCAAACTCGCCTTACTCATTCTCTCCATTTCAGCTCCCCTAATTCAGCTATCTCAATCATACTCTTTTTATCATAAGACTTCGCTCTTACCCCAACATTTGTTACACAGTCAACCTTCCTCACACCTCAAACTGTCCTCAAACATTTCTTTTGCAACTCCATCACTCCCTTGTGTACAGTGTGAACTGTTGTAAAGCCCTTGCTTTGTATGCGTAAAACATCATCGAAATTCATATACCATCTCACATTGCCAATTTTGCCCTCACAGACGATGATCTTTCTTTCCGCCCATTCCTTAATGACCCCAGGACCTTCACCTCCTCACCCACACTATGGGTCACTTCAGCTCCCATGGTTCTGTTTGTTACCATGTCCACTCCCTGGTGTCTAACACACTTCACTTTCTCCAAGTTCTCTTTGTTCTAACTCATACCCCAACTATCCTCTTTCTTTGTCGAAATAAACCTTGCTTATTACTCATATTCACTCCATAATTTCTCCGTTCAGTCCCTTTCCAAAACTCAGTTATCAATTTCTGCAGTTTATTACCTGAACTTACCAACAGTACCGCGTCATCAGCAAAGTAACTGACTCACTTCACAGGCCACCCCAACTACGACAAAGTGAAAACCTGCTCGTCCCCCAAGACCCTCACATTCACCTCCCTCACCACTCCAACCATAGAAAGATTTGACAACCATGGAGGCATCACACAGCCTTGCCGCAGACCCACCTTCTCCTGTAAATACATACTCACCTCTCTACCAAACTGGCATACACACCTTATTCTCCTGATGAACACTCATCACTGCTTCTAATATGTCTCCTCGTGAACCATATATTCGTAACACCTCCCACACTATCAATGCCATATATTTGGCTGCATAAGGATCCATTTGTTTCTCTAAAAGTATTTCGCAAGTAATTTCTGCAAAGAAGACATCTGATCCACACATCCTCTACCACTCATGAAGCCACAATGTTTCTATCCCATCTGAAGCTTTGTGTGTTACCCACGTCGTAGTCACCATAGCCACATTTTAACTGTTGTGTAGATTGTGAGCGATGCACAACATATGAGACGCTGAAGTGTGACGTACTTTTCTTTAAGGGATTTTCTTTTGTGATTCCCCTTTAAATTTTCACTTTCCATCCATATGTATTCATTTTTTATTTAGTGTTCAGTGCTTGCATTTTCCACAAAATGGTTGGCAGTTACCTTCTTATAAGGCATAAAAATCATAAATGGATAATTCAGTTACTCCACAGGTCTGCCTGTCTCATAACAGCATGACCTTCTCGTATTCTAACGCTTTTCATGGGCGAAATTTCGTATTCAATCCGTTTGCCACTTAGTCTCCGAAGTATAAGATAATACATGAGAGAGAGAGAGAGAGAGAGAGAGAGAGAGAGAGAGAGAGAGAGAGAGAGAGAGAGTGGCAACGTAGTTAACAAGAGTAAGATTAGTATAACTTAAAAAAAAAAATGATCGTAGACTAGATTTTTTGTTTAAACATAATCCTGACTATCCATATAATGAAAATGGTTAAGAGGGAGGAAGGAAATTAGGCTAGCATACAGCCATGCATATATGTGCCTTTTCATGACTAGTTCGCTCTGGTTATCACACACATGCACGGTAATGGCCCCAAATGCGAATAAAAACATGAAAATTAACACTGTTATCTCCGGGCGCAAAATTAGAATAATAAGCCACATGTAATTGCTTATATACATATCCGCCTAAGCTTTTCGCCAGACATATCAATATGCAAACGTCACTATACATTTACGTTTATGCATGAACATACACGTACGAATATATATATATATATATATATATATATATATATATATATATATATATATATATATATATATATATATATATACCCAGAAAACGATAGAAATATGTATATACACGCACTTACTTGCTTATACAAAATTGCAAAACACAGACACGCAGAAACACTGGGCAGACTCACACACGCAAGGGCACAAGTGTATGAATTCACAAAATAGTAAATGCAGTATTTACCGTCGTGTCATTTCCGTGAGGCAAATTAAGGTATAATGAGAGATCAGTGGCTGTGCGGCTGACAGGGGATTCAAATAAGGGATTCGAATCGCCATTCTGACAGCAAATGCCAAGCATGATATGCCCATAAATTTAGCGGTAATTCTCTCCTCTTTTATTTGTAAGAATTAACGAAGATAAGTGTATAGAGTTATTTAAGTCAGAGGATTCATAGAAATGTTAAAAACTTTAAGGATTAATGTAAGTAAAGACATGTCTCTTTTTATTATAGGTAGGCAACGATGTAAATTGTCAGCATTGTACTGATTCCATTCAATAATTTCTAAACGACTTCTGTCCAACGTAATTATGGATGTGGAGTTCAGTTGGCACGATTCACGTTACGCCTGTGGAAAAGTTAGTGAAATTTACGACGTTGAGTACGAACCTGAGTACCTTTAGCAGCAAATATAAGGATATGATTAAGAAAAAAAAAAAAAAAAGAGGGAAATGTGGTTAACAGATTTGAAAACTAAATTTGCATAGGGATGTACTGTTAAAAAAAAAATAAACAGATGCTCCAGCCAGTCAGATTTTGTAAAATATGAAAGAACTAGAAATGTGTACAGTAGGATGATAAAAAGGCAACAAATATACTATGAAAAGCATCCAGTGGACGAAGCAGGACATAGTCTCAGACTTCCGTAAGTTCTCAAGATGTAGCTTGTTAGTTAAAAAGCATTTGATTAGGCTAAGGGATCCAGTTCTATCAGTTTAAAGACCAGTTGATTAAAACTAAGGAATTCAATTCTACCGGTTAAAGAGTAGTTGATCAAGATAAGGGATTCAGTTTTATTAGTTAAAGAGCAGTTGGTCAGGCGAAGGGATTCATTTATAGATGCAAGTTCAAATATCACTGGGTTAAGGTAAAGGTCCATTGGAATGGAAGAAGGCAAATGTCATACTTGTCTTTAGAGGTGGAGATCAGCAGGAAGTTGCACTAAACTCCAGACCAGTCACTCTGACGAATGTGTCTATGAAATACTGGGAAAGATAGTAAGAAAATGGATGAATCATGACTAGCCATGGAAAGCCATTTACGTGACAGCATGAGAGCTCGACATTTATTTTGGCAGAATTCATATATAACGAATGTATTAGACGTCTATAGGAAACTCAAATCAGTTTTAGATAAGAGGGTTGGTTGAATGGAGTTTTTGTACCTAGACTGCCAAAAAGCAACTTACATTGTACGAGGCAGATTATCTTGGTGCAAGGAGAGGCTTTCTCGAAATGGACTAGGCTAACGAATGGGTGTGCCGAAAGGTTCCATTTTAGGGCCGTTGCTTTTCTTCTATATATGTGTCTTGTTGGAAGAGCTGGACTTTTACCAAATATGCCTGCGGGTGATGCCAAGATCTTGAAGGAAGTAAAGCATGAGGAAGATTGCAGCATCCTGCAAGGAGAATAAGAAAAAATCCGTAATTGGGTTGGTAGATGGATAGTGAAATTCAACCCGAGTAAAATAGTGAAAAGGATAAGTTACAATGAAAGAAGGTCTCATTATGAAAACTACCTGGCACGAAATGAGTTGCACGATTCAGTGTGCGTAAGGAACTTAGGAGTCGATATTGTGCTTAACTTGTTTAACCTGTTGTCAGATTCCCACCTGAGGAGAATAGGAAAGGAGACAAATTGAACTGCATTCAAGTAGCGAGCTTTATGCATTGTACAATAGACGAAAATAAGAATCTGGATATCAGGTTTTGTTACTGCACTGAAAGAAGCACAAAAATCTTTTAAAAAAGACTTTTAGAGAAAGCGTCAAAGATGGTAAGAGAATTATGAAAGCCTAGTTACAAATAAAGATCAAAAGACATAGTTTTTCTGCCATGGAACAGAGGAGGGTACGAACTGAACAAATGACAACCTTTTAGACTCTAAACTAGTTTGATGACGTCAAAAGTGACCATTTTCTAAAAGATGCAACAATACAACTACCATAGGCCATAACATATCAAGGAATGATGGAGAGAACCATTTTGATAATAGAGGAACATTGGATGATTGAAGTAAACTGCTGACGCCACAAAGATATTTAAGAATTTGTTTGATAGAAAAATTACGAGAGACTGAAGCCTACGAGTGTAAAATTCCCTTCTCGTATCGTATGAATAGATAAATACAAATAGGTAATTACACACACACACACACACGCACACACACACACACACACACACACACACATACAGAGTCAAGGAAGGTGATATAGGAACTTGCACATATATATAGGTTAATTCGCAAATATCAACCATAAGCATCACATTTGCATGCACATATAGGCAACTATAGCCCATAGTCTACTCGAGTTATCTTACTTTCTAAACCTAAGATCACTTGTTCAAAACTCGTATATTTCTACTCCAAAGTGGAAAAATCAAATTCATATGTTGCCCTAATCTCTGCTTCCGATGATACATAACAATACACAAAACATAGTAATATATAGGTGTTCCATTTCCACATAGGAGAGTGATCAGCAAACTTATGGTCAATTCAGAGGGCACTTCTCGTGAACCAACAGGCCAAGTTTAGTTTATACTCATGTAGAACTATGAACATAAAAATCACTTCGGTTATATCAGGATGCTGTCTGTGTTAAGAGGGTTAAAAGAAAAAATCTTTTTTACATAAGAACATTAATCTTTTAAACCATTTACTTCATGTGTTGGAGATAAGTTTGAAAAATGATCAAAAGTAGTCTTAATGAATTATTTTCCCGAGAAGAAAAAGTAATTGCGGTTCAGTGATGTGATGTGGGGCTGTATTTTTGGAGAAAGTTTTTGGGAGAATATCGTAAAAGGAAAAAGAAATACTCAAAGAAGATCAGAAACCTAGTAAAGGAGAATGTATTCACAGCTGCGAATATGTATCTCATTATTCTTCATTCTTTCCCATTCGTTGTCCTCCAGGGTTACATGACATTTTACTAATTCTGTCATTTCTCAACGTCATACCACTTGGGTATAGATCAATTTCTTCTTAAAACCTTCGATGTTTGATTTCACATTCACCAAACCCAACTTCTCTCAAGTAAGCATCACCTTGCAAGGACAGTGGGAGATGGCAATGATTAAAGCTGAGTTGCCGGAGCTGGGGAGTCCGCAGCGCACCACAACACCAGACTCAATCATCGACAGCGCCCCAGAGCAGGTTTGTTGGATAATAGATGACGACTGTACCAACAATATCGTCAGGAAATATCGGAATTTACTTATGCATTTCGATTTGTGGGCACCTCAAGGGAGGAATGAGTGAGGCAGAGACTCTGTTCCTTTCTTTTGTCGTGTGTAGAAAGGGAAAAAAAAAGGTGCAACAGGCACTGTTCCCTTCTTTTGTCGTGTGTAGGAAAAAAAAGTTCCAGTAGCATTATAAACACCGGTATCGTGCCCTGATTAAGCGTATGTCATATCAAGATCAAATGCTGTAATGAATAGAATTGGCAAGATTAAGGAATTCTCTCTTGGAAATCCTTTTCATTTCTGCCTTATCGCCATTCCTACTTCCGTCATAGAAAATGAAGGATGTGAGAAGTTTACTCAAGATGTGTCTCACAACTATAAGTAACAGACAAGTTATACTTTAGTGTAAAAAAGAAAAGATATATCTTTCATTATCTATAGTTGATGGACATATGATGAAAATTATGATTACAAATTAACACAAAGTGCTAATAACTCTAATGTTCCATTTATGTATAGATTTGTAAAGTCACAGAAAAGGGCGGGCCTGGGAAATCTATGGCGAGGTGTTGGCAAGTTGGAGGAGGAGCAAGGGAAAACCCGACAAAGTGAGACACATTACAGTGTACTGCATTAGTAAAGCAATATGATGAGGTGGTTGTAGTATAGAACAGATCGAAACAAAGACTGATAAAGGCATAACCAAAAGCTGGTAGGAAACTACGAAAGAGAAACTGAAGTAGATATGTTCGTAAGACGTAGTGATTATATACGTTGAGAAAAGCGCTTGGACAAAAACCCTGAATTCTTCCAAAGAAGAGATTTTTGGTGCATGTGCAGTTTGCTTTTAGCAAGATTACTTTCCTTTCCTGAGGGCAAAGTCCCTATGACATACAACGAAAATGTATTCCAGACCCTAGCCGACCTGCTGATAGTGAGGATGTATTCATGACTTTCCCTCACTATACATCTAAAGTGATCAGAATGATATCCATGTCATCCAAAATATGAATATTATTAATGCACATTCATTCCAGGACCTTGCCGACCTTCTGGTAGTTTTGAGGTCAGATTTCGATCCCCCCCTTTCCAGACCCTTGCCGACCTGCAGGTACTGCTGAGGTCGTATTCGGTTCGCCTGTACTGGTCCCTGCCAGACCTTAGCCGACCTTCTGGAAGTGCTGAGGTCGGATTCTATGCGACCAATCCAAACCCCAGCCAAATTTGCTAGTACTGAGGTTGTATTTGTTTCGCTCACCAAATACTGAGGTCGGATTCGGTTCACCCAACTCAGACACTGGCAGTGGTAGTGCTGAGATTTCTATCCAGTTCTACCATTCCAGGGACTAGCCAGGCTACAGATAGTGGTGATGTTGGATTCGGTTCTCCCCTTCCAGACACTATTTGATCACTTGGCAACGCTCAGGCTGGATTTCAGGTTCACCTACATCCACCTGAACCCTGCCGCAGTGCAAGAAACACCACAGCAAAGAAAGCAGATCAAATCTCGCTCTCATCACAATCTTCCAAGCTGAAAAAGTGCTGCAATCATGCAATTTGTTAATTGCTTAATTTACTAGAGAAGGCCAGAGAGAAAGAAAAGAATCGTGGATTATCATAAAAACAAATTTCGAAACCCAAGGGAATAAATCTTCCACTGTGAGCCCAGGTAAACAAAGTTAATTGGACAATTATAGCAGACTCCGGAACTTGGCTGATCCCCGCCTGCATCACGATAAGGAGGGTAAAGAGAGTTATTAAAGACTCTTGGAAATCGTCTTGTGGATTAGATCCTCTAATCCGTGATTCTGCTCTAGGCAACCAGCTTTTTCGATAAGTAGTCAGGGAATCACAACCCATATCATGGAGGAGGTCGAAAGTTTATCAAGTCATGATGGACAGAACATGGCGAGCAGGCAAGGCACTAGCCAGACTGGTGACCAACCGTTGGTGACCTTTGTCGACTGAATTATGGCGGCTAGGAATTACAGGATAGTGTTGACCAAGGTATATCTTAATCAGTAATGATGATCAAAATCTAGTTGTCGGAGATATCGTGGCTCTAGATATGATGACAAAGTAATTTTTGACTGGAATGTGGTGGATGGACATTGTTAACCAAACTGCAGTGGCTTGGCAGCACTAACCAAACTATAGTGGCTGGGAAGCTTTGACCAAACTACATCACACGGGAAGTTTTGACCAAACTTTGGTGCCCAGGCATTAGCGATCAAGCTTACAGTGGCCAGGCACTTCTGCCAAAACAATGTGGTGGCTGGTGTTGACCAAACTCACGGCGGTTAAACACTGTTGACCAAACCACAGTGGTCAGGTAACACTGACCAAAACCAGACAGTGTTGACCAAACTAGTTGTGGTCAGGTACTGTTAGCCATACTATGGTAGCCAGGCAGTGCTAACCAAAGTGTGATGGACGGGAAGTGGTTGAGAAGGTTATGAGATGGTCAGTCATGGAGCACTATCATATGGACAAAGAGGACCCAGTTTCTGAAGAGGGATGTAACTAAGGCAAATACTAGACGCAAACAGACGCCATCCAGCACAACAGGGGTGGTTGCTGGTGTTACCAGCGATGAAGACAAGTATTGTTGCTTTATAATTTGTCTTGCTTGAGGAACTTTTCTGTAAGACAAAGGATTGAATTTAACGAACTAAAACTAGCTGTG